>NC_133388.1:104129305-104429305 GCF_047511655.1 Castor canadensis | reverse complement strand
CTAACTTAGATCATGTGTGTTTTCAATTCAGAAGTTTATGCCTATTTTCCCTATATTGAATGTTTTCCCACTTGAAAATGTACATATAGGGATATTCCTTTGATTACACACTCAGTTCTCAAAGGAGAAATTGTGGAGAATACTCAACATTCTAACTTTGATGGTATTCTTCTAGGAGTAAAATGTGCCCCTTTAAATCAGTAGTATAGGCCTATTTTCTAGAAATTGAATGATATTTCCAACTGAAAACACTGACAGACCAGGAATATTTCTTTGGAAAGCACAGTCACTTCTCAAAAGGGAACATTTTGAAGAACACTTAACATTCTAACTTAGATAGTATTTTTCTAGCAGTTATATGACTCTTTACTTCAACAGTGTAGGCCTGTTTTCCCTAAAGTGAGTTTTCCTCCTAACAGAAAATATGGACAGATAGGGAGTATTTCTTTTATAGGCACACTCAGTTCTCAAAGGAAAGCATTGTGAAAATGACTCAAGATATTGTCTTACATGGTATTCTTCTTGCAGTTAAATATGTCTCTTCAATTCAGCTGCATAGTCCTGATTTATCTAAACTGAATGTTTCTCTCAGTTGAAATGCTGAGAGAAAGGGAGTATTACTTTGACAGGAACACTCAGTTCTCAAAGACAAGCATTGTGAAGATCACAAAGATTCTGACTCAGATGTTATTTTAATAGGAGTTCATGTGTCTCTTGTATTCCTCAGAGTTTGCCTATTTTCCCATAGTGAATTTTACACCCTTCTGTAAAGGATGATAATAGAGATTATAACTTTGATAGACACAATTTGTTCTCAAAAGGGAACATGTGAAGAACACTGAACATTCCAACTTAGATAGTATTCTTCTAGCAGTCAATGTGTCTCTTAAATAAAGCAGTGTAGCGCTATTTTCTTAAAAGAGTATGTTTCTCCCACTTGAAAATGCTGACATAGGGGATCAAAGATGGCAACTAGGGTGTAGAAACAGACAGTGTGAGCTACATGAATCAAAAATGTTGCTGAAACACTAGAGCCATACTTGGCGGAAATATATAAAGCACCAAGAAGAATCAAAACTACTATACTTTGAGCCACTAGCCTGTCAAAAGATTTTTCTACCCCATGTTACACTGAGAAAACAGAAGGGCTACCACCCGCACCCCCTCCCTTACCACCCACTCTGCCACCTCCCGCTCCCCCCCCTCAATACCCAGGAGAAACTATTTTGCCCTTATTTCTAATTTTGTTGTAGACAGAGTATAAGCAATAATAGGAAGGAACAAGGGTTTTTGCTGGTTGACATAAGGATAGCTATACAGGCCATTGACTTACATTGATTTCCTGTGTGTGGGTGTTACCTTCTAGGTTAATTCTTTTTGATATAAACTTTTCTCTAGTACCTGTTCCCCTTTTCCTATTGGCCTCAGTTGCTTTAAGGTATCTGCTTTAGTTTCTCTGCATTAAGGGCAACAAATGCTAGCTAGTTTTTTAGGTGTCTTATCTATCCTCACCCCTCCCTTGTGTGCTCTCGCTTTTATCATGTGCTCAAAGTCCAATCCCCTTGTTGTGTTTGCCCTTGATCTAATGTCCACATATGAGGGAGAACATACGATTTTTGGTCTTTTGGGCCAGGCTAACCTCACTCAGAATGATGTTCTCCAATTCCATCCATTTACAAGCGAATGATAACATTTCGTTCTTCTTCATGGCTGCATAGAATTCCATTGTGTATAGATACCACATTTTCTTAATCCATTCGTCAGTGGTGGGGCATCTTGGGTGTTCCCATAACTTGGCTATTGTGAATAGTGCCACAATAAACATGGGTGTGCAGGTGCCTCTGGAGTAACCTGTGTCACAGTCTTTTGAGTATATCCCCAAGAGTGGTATTACTGGATTAAATGGTAGATCCATGTCTAGCTTTTTAAGTAGCTTCCAAATTTTTTTCCAGAGTGCTTGTACTAGTTTACATTCTCACCAACAGTGTAAGAGGGTTCGTTTTTCCCTGCATCCTCGCCAACAACTGTTGTTGGTGGTGTTCCTGATGATGGCTATTCTAACAGGGGTGAAGTGGAATCTTAGCATGGTTTTAATTTGCATTTCCTTTATTGCTAGAGATGGTGAGCATTTTTTCATGTGTTTTTTGGCCATTTGAATTTCTTCTTTTGAGAAAGTTCGGTTTAGTTCACTTGCCCATTTCTTTATTGGTTCATTAGTTTTGGGAGAATTTAGTTTTTTAAGTTCCCTATATATTCTGGTTATCAGTCCTTTGTCTGATGAGTAGCTGGCAAATATTTTCTCCACTCTGTGGGTGTTCTCTTCATTTTAGAGACCATTTCTTTTGATGAACAGAAGCTTTTCAGTTTTATGAGGTCCCATTTATCTATGCTATCTCTTAGTTGCTGTGCTGCTGGGGTTTCGTTGAGAAAGTTCTTACCTATACCTACTAACTCCAGAGTATTTCCTACTCTTTCCTGTATCAACTTAAGAGTTTGGGGTCTGATATTAAGATCCTTGATCCATTTTGAGTTAATCTTGTTATAGGGCGATATACATGGATCTAGTTTCAGTTTTTTGCAGACTGCTAACAAGTTTTCCCAGCAGTTTTTGTTGAAGGGGCTGCTATTTCTCCATCGTATATTTTTAGCTCCTTTGTCAAAGATAAGTTGCTTATAGTTGTGTGGCTTCATATCAGGGTCCTCTATTCTGTTCCACTGGTCTTCATGTCTGTTTTTGTGCCAGTACCATGCTGTTTTTATTGCTATTGCTTTGTAATATAGTTTGAAGTCAGGTATTGTGATACCTCCAGCATTGTTCTTTTGACTGAGTATTGTCTTGTCTATTCGTGGCCTCTTTTGTTTCCAAATAAATTTCATGGTAGATTTTTCAATCTCTTTAATGAATGTCATTGGAATTTTGATGGGAATTGCATTAAACATGTAGATTACTTTGGGGAGTATCGACATTTTTACTATGTTGATTCTACCAATCCATGAGCATGGGAGATCTCTCCACTTTCTATAGCCTTCCTCAATCTCTTTCTTCAGAAGTGTATAGTTTTCCTTGTAGAAGTCTTTCACATCTTTTGTTAGGTTTAAACCTAGGTGTTTGATTTTTTTGAGGCTATTGTAAATGGAATTGTTTTCATACATTCTTTTTCAGTTTGCTCATTGTTAGTGTATAGAATGCTAATGATTTTCCTATGTTGATTTTATATCCTGCTACCTTGAATAGCTATTGATGATGTCTAGAAGCTTCTGAGTAGAGTTTTTTGGGTCCTTAAGGTATAGGATCATGTCGTCTGCAAATAGGGATATTTCGACAATTCTTTACCTGTATTTATTCCTTTTATTCCTTCTTCTTGCCTAATTGCTCTGGCTAGGAATTCCAGTACTATGTTGAATAGGAGTGGAGATAGTGGGCATCCTTGTCTGGTTCCTGATTTTAGAGGTAATGGTTTTAGTTTTTCTCCATTAAGTATAATGCTGGCTGTAGGTTTGTCATATATAGCTTTTATAATGTTGAGGAACTTTCCTTCCATTCCTAGTTTTCTTAGAGCTTTTATCATGAAATGATGTTGGATCTTATCAAAGGCTTTTTCTGCATCTATTGAGATGATCAAGTGGTTTTTGTCTTTTCTTCTGTTAATGTGGTTTATTACGTTTATTGATTTTCGTATGTTAAACCACACCTGCATCCCTGGGATGAAGCCTACTTGGTCGTGGTGAATAATCTTTTTGATGTGTTGCTGAATTCTGTTTGCCATTATTTTGATGAAGATTTTTGCATCAATGTTCATTAAGGAGATTGGCCTATAGTTCTCCTTTTTGGAGGTGTCTTTGCCTGGTTTTGGGATAAGTGTAATACTGGCTTCATAAAATGTGTTTGGCAGTTTTCCTTCCCTTTCTATTTCGGGGAACAGTTTAAGGAGGATTGGTATCACTTCGTCTTTAAAGGTCTGGTAGAATTCAGCAGAGAATCCTTCAGGTCCTGGACTTTTCTTTTTGGGGAGACTCTTGATTGCTGCTTCAATTTCATTTTGTGTTATAGGTCTATTCAGGTGATGAATTTCCTCTTGTTTCAGTTTTGGATGATCATATGTATCTAGAAATCTGTCCATTTCTTTTAGATTTTCAAATTTATTTGAATATATGTTCTCAAAGTAGTCTCTGATGATTTCCTGGACTTCCATGGTCTTTGTTGTTATCTCCCCTTTTGCATTCCTGATTCTACTAATTTGGGTTTTTTTCTCTCCTCACTTTAGTCAGGTTTGCCAGAGGTCTATCGATCTTGTTTCTTGATTTCTTATTTTTATTATTTCTCTCCTTCTATTTGTTTTGGGATTTGCTTGTTCTTGTTTATCTAGGAGTTTGAGATGTATCATTAGGTCATTGATTTGGGATCTTTCAATCTTTTTAATATATGCACTCATGGCTATAAACTTTCCTCTCAAGACTGCCTTAGCTGTGTCCCATAGGTTCTGGTAGGTTATGTTTTCATTTTCATTGACTTCCAGGAACTTTTTAATTTCCTATTTTATTGCATCGATGATCCATCCTTCATTAAGTAATGAGTTATTTAGTTTCTGGCTGTTTGCATGTTTTTTGTCTTTACTTCTGTTGTTGAGTTCTACTTTTACTGCATTGTGGTCAGTTTTTCCTTTAATTACCATTTCATCTTCAAGTTCTGAGATTGTGTCTTCTGTTTGTTCTGTTCTGCTGGATTGGCCTTCCATTTTGTTTTGCAGTTCTGTTTCATTCTTTTTTCTGAGGTTTCCCATATCCTGGCAGTTTTCCTCTTTAATGTTGTCTATTTTTGTCCTGAGTTCATTTATCCATTTATTTATTGTGTTCTCTCTTTCACTTTGGTGTTTATACAGTGCTTCTATGGTTTCCTTTATTTCTTCTTTTGCTTTTTCAAATTCTCTATTTTTGTTGTCTTGGAATTTGTTGAGTGTCTCCTGCACATTTTGGTTGACCCTATCCAGTATCATCTCTATAAAATTCTCATTGAGTACTTGTAGTATGTCTTCTTTTAAATTATTCTTGTGGGCTTGATTGGGTCCTTTGGCATAGTTTATCTTCATTTTGTTGGAGTCTGGATCTGAGTTTCTGTTTTCTTCATTCCCCTCTCGTTCCTGTACTAATTTTTTGCTGTGGGGAAACTGGTTTCCCTGTTTTTTCTGTCTTCCCGTCATTGTCTTTGGTGTTGTTACTGTCCCTGTACTGTGTGCAATTAAGTATTTTCTAGCTTGTGATAATAACAATGGTAATATTTAGAATGGAAGGGTGAGCTGAGATGGAAAGCAAGAAGTTAAAGAAAAGGGGAAAACAAATATACAGACAAGAGGGAGAAAGCAGAACAAGGTATCAAACAAGAGAGTTTCAAAGGTATAAACAGGGAGTGTTAGTGTACTAATCGACAGTAAGCTGAACAGACATTAGAGAGACAGAGAGAGGATTGAAAATCAAAGATAAAAAAATAAAAAATAAGTAAATGAAAGAAATATCTATATATCAAAATGAATTAAAATAAAATGGAAAATAGAAAATTAAAAAAAAAAAACAAAAAACTTGCCAGTTTATATGCAATGCAGTTTCAGTCTTAATAATTTGGGTGTCCGTCTCAATCTCCAGTCCTGGAGTTGGTGCCTCAGATGTTGTTCTGTAGTTGTCTCATCAAAGGGGATGCATAAAGTAGAACAAAACTACACACTCACACACACACACACACACACACAAAGCCCCACCAAGTGTCCCAAGTTCAAATGCAATACAGTTTCGGTAAGTTTTTCGGCTTGCAGTTGTAATTTGGTTGTTCTCTCATCAAAGGTAGGGAGAAAAAAAAAAGCATATGGAGACAGTTCTGAGAGTGGTATCTGCAACTGTGGCTTGCCTGCCTGCTGCTCTCAGCCTGTAGCTGGTGGCGTTATTTATGCAGATCTCTGGGGTGAGCTAGCACTCATCTGGTCCCACAGGCTTTGTTTGTTCAGAATTCTCCTGTGCGGGAGCCTCTGCTACAGGCTTTCCCCTTTCCAAGCACTGGGAAAGATGACACTGCCCCCGCATTGTCAGGCCTGCGTGTTTATTTACAGTTCATGTGGGAGGTGGGTCTTCCCCCCTCTCCTCTGAATTTTCCTCCCACTGCCACTTTCAGAAGCTTTCCTGCTCCTGCTTACTGGGTGGTGCTGCTGCTCCTGCCGGCCGCCATGTTTATTTACAGTTCACGTGGGAAGTGGGTCTTCCCTCCTCTCCTGTGGAGTTTTTCTCCCTCCACCACTTTCACAAGCTTCCCCACTCCTGGTTGCTGGGTGCGTGCCCCGCTCCCGCCAGAGGCTCTCCGGCCTGCCTGGCTTGTTTATTTACAGTCCCGGGAAGGATTCCCTTCCCCCAATCTTCAGCACTCAGGGCGCCCCACCCTCTTTCCAGTGTGTCTTAATTGTTCTTATTGCTTATTACTCAGTTTCTCTTTTTTTCCCCAGGTCTCCACCTGGGGTCAGTCTGTCCAGGGGGCTATGCTGCTCTGGCCCAGGGTTGTCTGTGGGAGAACTGCGGTACCACGAAGCTCACCTGGTCCACGTCTTCCCAAGCCGTATGGGTGCCAGCCACTGGCGGCCCCAGGGGCCCACCTCGTTTCTCCATTTAACGTGAAGTGGAGATTCTCTGCACCGGCTGGAGATGTGGAGGGGTCAAAGTTATGCCTTTTCTCAGTGATTATGCCTGCAAAGTGTGTCTCCAGCATCTCTCCAAGATTTCACTATAGGAGGGTCACTTTCTACTTCCTACCTCTAGCTGCCATCTTGGAATCCTGTTTTGGTTCTTGTTTGTTTGTGTTTGTTCATCTATCCCAGTTCATTTCTTTGGGATTTTTCTTTTTTTGTTTTGTTAGTTTTACTATTGTAAATTAGTCAATACAAAATTACACCCAGATCAGGCACAGAAATAGCACAAACACACTAAGCTAAAAACCAAAAACAGACAAAAAGCAAAATTAAACCAAAGTAAGAAAACAGGTGAGTGAAACTACCAACTAGCCTATCAAAAATACTTACAAAGTACCAAGTGGAGCAATGGCAAGACAAAAAAAGGATGAAAACCATTCTCCCCAAAAATAATTTAATTCAAGATTCAGAGGGAAATGAAGAAAACAGATACCCAGTTCCCGACTCCAACAAAACAAGATAAATGATGCCAAGGAACCCAACTATGCCCACAAGAACACTCTGAAAGAATAAATCCTGCAAGTAATCACTGAGAATTTCATGGAGATGTTATTAGACATGGTTAACCAAAATGTACAAGAGGAACTCAAGAAATGTCAAGATACCAAAAATAAAGAATACAAGAAGACACAGAAACAAAAATTGAACTCACAATAGCCCTAAATAAATGCCAAAGTGAAACAGAGAACACTATACATACAGAGATAAATGAATTAAAGAAGAAAATTGACAATATTAAAGAGGAAGTGACCCATGATATGCAAAACCTCAGAAAAAAGAACAAAGCAGAAACACAAAATGCAATGGAAAGCCAATCTAGCAGACTAGAACAGGTGGAAGACAGAATCTCAGAACTTGAAGATAAAATGGAAATTAAAGGAAAAACAAGAGCTATTAGTCAAACAACTCAAGACTTGTGAAAGGAATACATAAGAACTTACTGACTCCATCAAAAGACCAAACCTGAGAATTATGGGCATTGAAGAAGAGGTGCAAGCAAAAGAGATTTGTAATATATTCAACAAAACATTAACAGAAAATTTCCCAAATCTAGAGTAAGATATACCCATTCTGTTCTGGAGGTACAAGAAGCCTCCAGAACACCAAAGAGACTTGACCAAAATAGAACCACCCCACAACATATTATCATTAAAACAACAAGCACAGAGAATAGAGAACGAATATGGAAGCCTGTAAGAGAGAAAAAACAACACCGAAAAGTAAACCCATCAAAATCTAGAAGACTTCTCTATGGAGCCTTCAAAGCAAGAAAAAAATAGAGGGAGGTCTTCTGGACACTAAATGAAAATAACATCAACCCTAGGATACTCTACCCAGCAAAACTATCATTTAAAATAGAAGGAGCAATAAAATTCTTCCATGATAAGTACAAGCTAAAACAATATATGACCACCAAACCACAAATAACATACAAAGGTAAACCTATGAAAATCACAGCAGGTTTTCCAATTGAAACCATAAAAGGAAGAAGGGAATGGAGTGAGGTATTCTGGGCACAGAATAAAAATATCTTCAACCCTAGCATACTAAATCCAACAAAACAATCACACAAAATAGATGGAGCAATAAAAGTCTTCCATAATAAGCAGAAACGAAAACAATATATAACCACCAAGCCACCACTACAAATGATTCTTCAAGGAATTCTGCACACAGAAAATGAAAACAAACAAAACCATGAGAGGACAGGCAGTGCCAAATCACAGGAAATGAAAAGACAAGGAATAAGAGAGTACATTGATTCAGTTGCACACAATCAAACTCTTAAACAACAAAAACACCTAAGTGACAGGAATCACCACATACCTATCAATATTGACACTGAATATTAATGGACTTAACTCCCCCATCAAAAGACACTGTTTGGCAAACTGGATTAAAAAGGAAGATCCAACACTTTGTTGTTTACAAGAGACCCGTGTCATTGACAGAAACAAGCACCGGCTTAGTGTGAAAGCCTGGAAGAAGATTTACCAAATCAATGACCCCTGAAAACAGGCAAGAATAGCAATACTTATCTCAGACATACTAGACTTCAAACTTACATTGATTAAATGAGATAAAGAAGGGCACTCCATACTAATGAAAGGGGAAATATACCAAAAAGGAAATAACAATTATCAATCTATATGTACCGAATGTCAGTGCAACCAATCTCATCAACTTACTCTTAAGTACCTAAAAGCATATATAGACTCCAACACAGTGGTAGTGGGAGTCTTTAATACCCCCTATCACCAATAGATAGGTCATCCAAACAAAAAATCAACAAAGAAATTCTAGAACTAAATCAAACTACAGATCAAATGGACTTAGATGATGTCTACAGAATATTTCATACAACTTTTACAAAATATACATTGTTCTCAGCAGCCCATGAAACTTTCTCAAAAATTGATCATATGTTAGGGCACAAAGCAAGCCTCAGCAAATATAAGAAAATAGAAATAATATCATGCATACTATCTGATCACAATGTATTAAAACTAGAACTCAACAGCAAAAGCAACAGCAGAAAACATGCAAACAATTGGAAGCTAAAAGACACATTGCTCAATGATCAGTGGGTCATTGGTGAAATAAAAGAGGAAATTAAAAGTTTCCTGAAAGTTAATGAAAATGAAAACATGAACTACCAGAACCTATGGGACAAAGCAAAAGCAGTCCTAAGAGGAAAGTTTATAGCCATGAGTGCATATATTAACAGGACAAAAAAGAGTTCAAGTCAATTTCCAAATGCTACATCTCAACTTCCCAGAAAAACAAGAACAAGCAAAACCCAAAGCAAGCAAAAGGAGAGAAATAATAAAAATAAGTGTCAAAATTAATGCAATAGAAACAACAACAAAAAAACTTTACAAAGAATCAATGAAACAAAAAACTGGTTCTTTGAAAAATAAACAAGATTTACAGACTCCTGGCAAACCTGACTGAAATCACTAAAATCAGAAATGCAAAAGGGGAGAAAAAACAAACACCATGGAATTCGAGGGAATCATCAGAGACTACTTTGTGAAACTATATTCCAAAAACATTGAAAATATTGAGGAAATGAACAAATTTCTAGATACTTATGACCACCCAAAATTGAACGAAGAGGATATTAATCACAATAATAAATTCATAACACAAAGTGAAATTGAAGCAGCAAGAAAGAATCACCCAAAAAAGAAAAGTCCAGGACCTGATGGATTATCTGCTGAATTCTACCAGACTTTAAATAAGTAATACAACTCTCCTTAAACTTTTCCATGAAAGTGAAAGGGAAGAAAAACTGTCTAACTCATTTTATGAAGCCAGTATTACACTTATCCAAAAACCAGACAAAGATACCTCCAAAAAAGGAGAACTGCAGGCCAATTGCCTTAATGAACATTGATGCAAAAATCCTCAATAAAATAATGGCAAACTGAGTCTAACAACATATCAGAAAGATCATTCATCATGACCAACTTGGCTTCATCACAGGGATGTAGAGGTGGTTCTAAATACTCAATTTTATAAATGTAATACAAAGACAAAAACCACTTGATCATCTCAATAGATGCAGAGAAACCCTTTGATAATATCTGACACCAGAAATGGCCCAGACAATGTATGCACATATGAATAAATGAATAAAAAACAATCCAACACCACTTCATGATAAAAACTCTAAGAAAACTAGGAATGGAAGGAATGTACCTCAAAATTTTAAAGACTATGTATGACAAATCTATAACCAACATCATACTTAATGGTGAAAAACTTAAACCATTTCCCCTAAAATCAGGAAGGAGACAAGGGTGCCCAAAATGCTCACTCCATTTCAACATAGTGCTGGAATTCCTAGCCAGAGCAATTAGACAACAAGAAGAAATGAAAGGAATACAAATAAGTAAAGAAACTGTCAAAATATGACATGATCCTATATATTAAAGACCCAAAAACCACCACCCAAAATCTCCTAGAAACCACCAACTGCTACAGCAAGGTGGCAGTTTATAAAATCAACTTACAAAAATTATTAGCTTTTCTATACACCAACAGCAAACAAAATAAGAAAGAATATATGGAAACAATTCCATTTACAGTAGCCTCAAAAAAAAATCAAACACCTAGGGGTAAACTTAACAAATTATGTGAATGACCTCTACAAGGAGACCTACAAACCCCTGAAGAAAGAGATCAAGGAATACTCCAGATGGTGGAATGATCTCCCATGCTCATGGATTGGTAGAATCCACAGAGTAAAAATGGCTATACTACCAAAAGCAATCTATATGTTTAATGCAATTTCCATCAAAATCCCAATGACATTCATCACAGAGATTGAAAAATCTACCCTAAAGTTCATTGGGAAACACAAGAAACCACGAATAGCCAAGGCAATACTCAGCAAAAAGAGCAATGCTGGTGGTATCACCATAACCAATTTCAAAACCAGATTACAAAGCAATAGCAATAAAAACAGTGTGGTAGAGGCACAAAAACAGATATGAAGACCAGTGTAACAGAATATAGGACCCAGATATGAATCCACACAGCTATGCCCACCTTATTTTTGACAAAGACACCAGAAACTTATCATGGAGAAAAGACAGCCTCTTCAACAAATGTTGCTGGGAAAAGTGGTTATCCTGCTTTAAAAAACAAACTAAATCACTGCTTATCACCCTGTACTAGTATCAACTCAAAATGGATCAAGGACTTAATAGCAGATCCAAAAGTCTAGGTTAGTACAGGAAATAACAGGGAATACTCTGGAAGCAACATGTATAGGCAAAGACTTCTTCAATAGAACCCCAGGAGCTCTGCAACTAAGAGAAAGGGTGGAAAAATTGGACTACAGAATATAAAAAGTTTCTGCACAATAAAAGATATGGTATCTAAACTGAAGAGACCACCCACAGAGTGGGAGAAAATATTTGCCCACCCTACATCAGACAAAGGACTAATAACCCAAACATACAGGGAGCTCAAAAAACTAAACACTCCCAAAACTAATGAGCCTATAAAGAAATGGGCAACCGAACTAAACAGAACTTTTTCAAAAGAAGAAATTCAAATGCCCGAAAAACACATGAAAAAATGTTCACCATCTCTGGCCATAAATGAAATGCAAATCAAAACACAGTAAGATTCCACATCACCCCTGTTAGAATTGCTGTCATCAAAAACACTACCACCAACAGGTGTTATGAGGATGTGGGGAAAAAGGAACCCTCATACACTGCAGGTAGTAATGCAAGCTAGTGCAACCCCTCTGGAAAACAATGTGGAGGCTTCTTAAAAAACTAAACATAGATCTGCCATATGATCCATCAATCCCACTTTAGGGATACAGCCACAGGAATGTGACTCAGGTTACTCCAGAGGCACCTGCATGCCCATGTTTATTGCACTATTCACAATAGCCAAGTTATGGAAACAGTCAAGATGCCCCACTACTGAGGAATGGATTAAGAAAATGTGGTATCTATACACAATGGAATTTTACTCAGCCATGAAGAAAAATGAAATCTTACTATTCTCAAGTAAATGGATGGAACTGGAAAGCATCATCCTGAGCAAGGTTAGCCTGGCTCATAATACCAAAAATAGTATGTTCTCCCTCATATGTGGACTTTAGATCTAGGGCAAAGGCAGTAATGTGTTTGGCTTAGGTCACATACTAAAGGGAAAGCACATATGGGAGTTATGGAGATAGGTAGGAAACCCAAAGCTTGAAAGTGTTTTATGTCCCCATGCAGAGGAGCTAATACAGTAATCTCAAAATGACAGAGGACATTATGGTAAGATGACTGAGAAAAAGTGAAGAGGTCAGGTAGAAATGAATCAATTCAAGTTGTAATACACTTGTGTATGGAAGCAATGCCAGCAATCTCTCTGTATAGCTCTCCTTATCTCAACTAGCAAAAATGCTTTGTCATTCTTACTATTTCTTATGTCTTCTCTTCAACAAAATTGGAGTAAAGGGCAGACCAGGGTGTTGAGGGAGACCGACAGACCTGGGGTCAGGGGAAAGAAATGAACCAAAGAGTGTTTGCACGTATGAATATATGAATAAAGAGAAAAAATATATTTTTATCCCACTTAAAAATAGTGATATATAGACAATAATCCTGTGACAATCACACTGAGTTCTAAAAGTGGTCATTCCACATAGAGTAGAATTCTGTAACATGTGTTCCCAGTTCCAAAGGGGAACATGTACACAACACTCAAGATTCTGCCTTGGATATTTTCATTATAGTAGTTACATATTACTCTTCCATTCAGGAGTATAGACCTTTATTCACAAAAATAAATCTCTCATTTGAAAATATTGAATGATAGATAGTAATCTTGTGACATGTCCACTCAGTTCTCAAATGAGAACTTTGTACTGAACACTCAAGATTCTACCTTACATGGTTTTGTTCTAGGAGTTATATGCTTCTATTAAATTCACTATTATGGGCCTGTATCCCAAAAAATGAATGTTTCTCCCCATAGAAATTGGTGAGAGATAGGAAGTACTGCTGACATGTGCACTCAGTTCTCAAAGGATAACATTGTTCAGAAAACTAAAGACACTAACTAGATGGTTTTATTATGTGAGATACATTTTTCTCTTAAATTCAGTAGTAAAGTCTTTTCCTTAAAAACTAATGTTTCTCCCAGTTGAAAATGGTGATCGATATAGCTAGGGAGTAATCCTGGGGCATACAAACTCAGTTCTCAAGAGGGAACATAGTACAGAACACTCAAGGTTCTACTGAGATGGGGTTTGTTTTTATAGGAGTTACATGATTCTGCTAAATAATCAGCATAAGCTTTTTTCCAAAAATTAATATTTCTTCCATTGAAAACAGTAATGGATAGGAAGTAATCCTATGGCATGCACACTCAATTCTCAAAGGGAATCATTGTACACAACACTCAAGACTCAAATTTACATGGTATTTTAATAGTAGTTAGATGTTTCACTTAAATACAGCAGTATAGCCATTTTTGCAAAGATGAATGTTTCTCCTAATTAAAACAGTGAAAGATACAGAGTAATACTGTGACAGGCATACTCAGTTCTCAAATAGGGACAATGTTTAGAACATTAAAGATTCTAACTTAGATGGTTTTGTTTTAGGAGTTACATTTCTCCTATTTTCAGCAGTATAGGATTGTTTTCCCAAAAATGAACGTTTCTTCCAATTGAAAAGGATGATTGATAGGTAGTAATCCTGTGACATGCCCACTCAATTCACAAATGGGAACATTGCATAGAACACTCAATTTTCTAACTTAGAGGTTTTGTTATAGTATGCACATGTTTCTTTAAGTTCAGCAGTATAGGCCTTTTTTTCCCCAGAAATGGATATTTCTCCCAACTGAAACGATGGTAAATAGGAAGTATTCCTGTACATGCTCACTCAATACTGAAAGGAGAACTTTGTACAGAACACACAAGATTCTAACTTACATGATTTTGTTATTGAAGTTACATGTTTATCTTAAATTCAGCAGTATATTGCAACTTTGGCAATATGAATACTTTTCCTAATTAAAAATTGTGATAGATATATTTGCAGTAATACTTTGGCAGGCACACTCATTCTCAAAGGGGAACATTGTACAGAAGACTCAAGATTCTAACTTAGATGGTTTTCTTATTATAGTTACATGTTTCTCTTAAATTCAGTAGTACAGGCCCATTTTTCCAAAAAATGAATGTTTTTCACATTTAAAAATGGTAGATAGGAAGTAACCCTGTGACATGCACATTTAGTTCTCAAAGTAAAACATTGTTCACAACACTCAAGACTCTAATTTACATGTTTTCTTTTTCTACAAGAGTTACATGTTTCTCTTAAATTCAGCAGTATAGCCATTATTGGTAAAAATGAATGTTTCTTCTAATTAATAACAGTGAGAGATACAGAGTAATACTGTGACAAGCACACTGTTCTCAAAGGAGAACATTGTAGAGAACACTCAAGATTCAAACTTAGAGGGTGTTGTTATAAGAGTTACATGTTCACTTTAAATAAGCAGTTTAGGCCATTTTTTGCAAAAATGAATGTTTCTCCAAAATGAAAGTGGTGATAGACAGGGAGTGCTCCTGTGACAAACATACTCAGTTCTCAAGCTAAACATTGTTCATAACACACAAGAGTCTAACTTTGATGGTTTTGTTATAGGAGTTGCATGTTTATCTTAAATTCAACAGCATAGATTTTTTTTTTGGTTTTTAAATGAATGTTTGTCCCTTTTTAAAACAGTGATAAATAAGGAGTAATCCTGTGAGATGCACACAATTTCTCAAAAAGGACTATTGTACAGAAAACTCAAATTTCTAAATGAGACAGTTTCATTATAGGAGATAGATGTTTCTCTTAAATTCAGTAGTTTAGACCTTTTCCCCCAAAATTAACATTTCTCCCAATTAAAAACAATGATAGATTGGAATTAATCCTGTGACATGCTGACTGACTTCTGAAAGGGAAATGTGCAGAACACTTAAGAATCTAACTTACATTTTTTTTTAAATAACAGTTACATGTTCGTCTTAAATTCAGCAATACGGGCTATTTTTGGTAAAAAATGGATGTTTCTCCTAACTAAAAATAGTGAGACTTATGAAGAAGAATGGTGACATGCTCTCTCAGCTCTCAGTGGGATATTGTACAGAATGCTCAAGATTCTAACAACAATGTTTTGTTATAGGAGTTACATATTTCTCTTAAATTCAGCAAGTTAGGCCATTTTTGATAAAAATGAATGTTCCTCCTAACTAAAAATGATAAGAGATATGGAGAAATACTGTGGTATTCCCCCTCAGCTCTCAATGGGGAACATTGTACAGATACTCAATATTCTAATAAACAAGGTTTTATTTAGCAGTTACATGTTTCTTTTAAATACAGCAATATAGGCTTTTTTTGTTAAAATGAGTGTTTCTCTCAATTGAAAATGGTGACAGATATGGAGTGATCCTGTTAAAGGCACACTTAGATATGAAAGGGGAACATTGTACAGAATACTCAAGATTCTAACTTGATAGGTAGGCAGTAATACTATGGCAGGCACACTCAGTTCTCAAAGGGGAACATTGTACAGAAATTTCTAGATTCTAACTTAGATGATTTTGTTATAGGAGTTACATGTTCTTTAAGTTCAGTAGCATAAGCCATTTTCCCAAAAGTGAATATTTCTCCCAATTGAAAATGGTGGTAGATATGAAAAATTCCAGTACATGCTCACACAGTGCTAAAAGGGGAACATTGTACTAAACACTCAAAACTCTAATTTACATGGTATTTTTATAAGAGTTACATGTTTCTCTTAAATACAGCAGTAAAACCATTTTTGGTAAAAATGAATGCTTTTCCTAATTAAAAGGGTGAGAGATACAGAGTAATACTGTGACATGCTTACTCAATTCTCAAATGGTAACATTGTACACAATACTCAAGATTGTAACATAGATAGTTTTGTTATAAGAGTTACATGTTTCTCTGAAATTCAGCATTATAGGCCGTTTTCATAAAAATGAATGTTTCTCCTAATTGACAATGGTGGTATATAGGTATAATCCTGTGACATGACACTAGTAAACAAAGGGGAACATTGTGCACAACATGAGACTCTAACTTAAACGTGTTTTTATATGAGCTACATGCTTCTCTGAAATTCAGCAATGTAGGCCATTTTTGTTAAAAATGAAGGTTTTGCTAATTAAATAGGATGAGAGATACATAGTAATACTGGCACGTGCACTCAGTTCTGAAAGGGGAAGATTGTACAGGGCGTTCAAGATTCTACCTTACATGGTTTTGTTATAGAGTTACATGTTTCTCTTACATACAACAGTATAGGCCATTTTTCATAAAAATGAATGTTTCTCCCAATTGAAAAGGGTGACAGATAGGGAATAATCTTGGGACATGCCCATAGTTCTCAAAGGGGAACATTGTAAAGAACACTAAAGATTCTAACTCAGATGGTTCTGTTATAGGAGTTGCATGTTTCTCTTAAATTCAGCTGTATAGGTCTTTTACCTAAAAATGAATCTTTCTCACAATTGAAAACAGTGCTAGATAAGAAGCAATCCTGTGACATGTTCACTGAGTTCTGAAAGGAGAACATTGTACAGAATACTCAAGATTCTAACTTCAAGTTTGTAATAAGAGTTACAAATTTTTCTAATATTCAGCAGTATAGGCTATTTTCCCCAAAAATGAATGTTTCTCCCGATTGAAATGTTGATAGGCAGAGAGTAATCATGTGACATGCCCACTCAGTTCTTAAAGGGGAGCATTGTACAGAACACTCAAGATTCTAACTTCAAGTTTGTAATAAGAGTTACATTTTTTTCTAAAATTCAGCAGTATAGACCATTTTCCCAAAGATGAATGTTTCTCCCAATTGAAATGTTGATAGGTACAAGGTAATCATGTGACATTCCCACTCACTTCTTAATGGGAAATATTGTACAGAACACTCAAGATCCTGACTTACATAGTTTTGTTATATGTTTCTCTTAAAAAGAGCAGTGTAGGACATTTCTCATAAAGTTGAATGCCTCTACCAATAGAAATCAGTGACAGACAGGGAGGAATTCTGTATCATGCCCACTCATTTCTCAAAGGGGAATATTGTACCTAACACTCAAGATTCTAACATATAACATTTTGTTGTAGGACTCACATGTTTCTCTTAAAGTCAGAAGTATAGGACTTTTTCCAAAAATGAAAGTTTCATCCAATGAAAAACAGGGAGTAATCCTGTGACCTACCCCTTCAGGTCTCAATAGGGAACATTGTACCAAACACTCAAAATTCTAATTAAATCATTTTGTGGTAGGAGTTGCATGTTTCTCTTAAGTACAGCAGTAAAGACCACTTTTGTAAAAACAAATGATTCTCCCAATTGAAAATGGTGATATGTAGGGAGAAATCTTGTGACATGCCCACTCCATTCTCAAAAGGGAACATTGTACAAAACACACAAGACTCTAATCTGGATGGTTTTAATATAAGAGTTACATGTTTCTCTTAAATTCTGCAGTATAGGACATTTTTTATAAAAATGAATGTTTCTCTCAAATGAAAATGCCAATAGACAGAGAGTAATCCTGTGACATGCTCACTCCGTTCTCAAAGGGGAACATTGTACAGAACACTCAAGATTCTAAATTAGATGGCTTTGTTATAGGCATTACATGTTTCTCTTAATTTCATCAGTATAGACCTCTTTCCAAAAAACTGAATGTTTCTCCCAATTGAAAATAGTGATAGATAAGGCGTAATCTTGTGACAAGCCCATTCAGTACTCAAAGAGGAACATTGTACAGAAAACTCAACATTCTAACTTATATGGTTTTGTTACAGGAGTTATATATTTCTCTCAAAGTCAATTATATAGACCTTATTTCCAATAAATGAATATTTTCCTTTAGGAAAATGGTGATATATGGGGATTCATCCTGTGAAAGTGCACACTCAGTTCTTCAAAGGAACATTGTACACAACACTCAAGATTTTACGGGATGATTTGTTATAGTAGTTACATGAATCTCTTAATTTCATGAGTATATGACTGTTTTTTTTGTAAAAAGGAATATTTCTCCCAATTGAAAACTGCTTCAGATAGGGAGTAATTCCATGATATCAGCACTAAATTCTTAAAGGGGAGCTATGTAGAGAAAAGTCAAGAGTCTAACTTAGATGGTTTTGTTATAGGAGTAACATATTTCTCTTAAATTCAGCAGTACAGGCCTCCTTTCCCAAAAAGTGAATGTTTCTCCCTTTTGAAAACAGTGATAGATAAAAATAACCCCTTAATGTACACCCTTGTTTCCCAAAGGGGAACATTGTACACATACTGAAGGTTCTAACATTGATGGCTTTGTTATAGGAATTACATGCTTCTCTTAAATACAGAAGTATAGATCATTTCTCATAAAAATGAATGTTCTCCAAATTGAAAATGCTGAAAGGGAGTAATCCTGTGACATGTGCTTTCAGTTCTCAAAGGGGAACATTGTACACAACACTGAAGACTGTAACTTGGATTGTTTTGTCATAGTAGTTGCATGTTTCTCTTAAATTCAGCAGTATAGGCTTTTTTCCAAAAAACAAATGTTTCCTCCCATTGAAAATTGTGATAAATAGGAAGTAATCCTGTGATATACGCATTCAGTTCCTAAAGAACATTGTATACAAGAGTGAAGATTCTAACATAGATCGTTTTGTTACAGGTGTTACATGTTCCTCTTAAATTCAGCAGTATATGTCTTTTTTCCTGAAAATGAATGTTTCTCCCAAATGGAAATGGTGATAAATAGGTAGTAATCCTTGATATGCCCATTCAGTTCTTAAAGTGGCACATTATACAGTACACTCAAGATTTCAACCTGGTGGTTTTGTTTTAGGAGTTACATGTCTCTCTTAAATTCAGCAGTATATGTCTTTTTTCCTGAAAATGAATGTTTCTCCCAAATGAAAATAGTGATAAATATGTAGTAATCCTTGATATGCCCACTCAGTTCTTAAAGTGGTACATTGTACAGAACACTCAAGATTTCAACCTGATGGTTTTGCTTTAGGAGTTATATGTTTCTCAAAATACA
Organism: Castor canadensis; assembly: GCF_047511655.1. Taxonomy (NCBI): domain Eukaryota; kingdom Metazoa; phylum Chordata; class Mammalia; order Rodentia; family Castoridae; genus Castor; species Castor canadensis. Next base: position 104,409,970 of record NC_133388.1, on the reverse strand, counting down.
GCAGTATAGGCTGTTTCTCATAAAAATGAGTGTTTCCCAAATTGAAATTGGTGAGAGATAGGTAGTAATCCAGTGACAGGGCCACTCATTTCTCAAAGTGGAACATTGTAAAAAACACTCAAGATTCTAACTTGGATGGTTTTGTGACAGGAGTTACATATTTCTCATAAGCACAGCAGTATAGGATTTATACCCAAAAATGGATGCTTCTCCTAGTTGAAAATGGTGAAAGACAGGGATTAATCTGTGACATGCAGAACTCAGTTCTCAAGTGTGAATATTGTACAGAACATTCAAGAGTTTAACTCAGATGGTTTTGTAATAGAAGTTACATGTTTCTCTTTACTTCAGCAGTATAGGTCTTTTTCCTCAAAAGTGAATGTTTCTCCCAGCTGAAAATGGTGACAGATTGGGAGCAAATCTGTGACATGCATATGCAATTCTCAAAGGGGAACATTGTAAATAACACTCAAGTTTCTAATTTACATGGTTTTGCTATAGGAGTGACATATTTCTCTTTATTTCAGCAGGATAGGCCCTTCCCTCCAAAATTGAATGTTTCTCCCAATTAGAAACAGTGATAGATAGGACATAATCCTGTGACATGCATACTCATTTCTCAAAGGGTAACATCGTGCAGAATACTCAAGATTCTGACTTACATGATTTTGTTTTATGAGTTACATGTTTCTTTTAAATGCATCAGTGTAGGAAATTTCATTAAAAAGAATGTTTTTCACAATTGAAAATGATGACAGATAGGGAGTAATGTTTCATGCTAACTAAGGTATAAACCTTTTCCTAAAAACGAATGTTTCTTCCAACTAAAATGTGATAGAGAGTGCATTGCACACAACATCAACATTCTAAATTAAATGGTTTTGTTACAGGAGTTACATGATTCTCTTAAATACAGCTGTATAGTACATATTTCATAAAAATAAATGCTTACCCCAATTAAGAATGGTGATAGATAGGGAGTAATCCTGTGATGTGCCCACTTAGTTTTCAAAGGGGAACATTGTACAGAACAATTAGATGGTTTTGTTCTAGGAGTTACAAGATTCTCTGAAAGTCAGTAGTATGGGCCTTTTTTCCCCAAAATGAATTTTTCTCCCAATGGAAAACAGTGATAGACAGGAATTAATCCTTTGCCACTCCCGCTCAACTCTCAAAGGGGGAATACTCAATCTTGAAGGAAAACTCAAGATTATAACTAAAATGGTTTTGTTTTAGGAGTTACATGTTTCTCTTAAATGCAGCAATATAGAAATTTTTCCCCAAAATGAATGTTTCTCCCAATTGAAAGCTGTGATACATAGGAAATAATCTTGGACAGGCCCACTCTGTTCTCTTAATTGCAGGCATATTGGTCTGTTCCCTCAAATACAAACAATTCTCACAACTGGAAAGAGTGATAGATAGGAATTAATCCTGTGATATGCCCATTTAATTTTCAAATAGAAACATTATACACAGCACTAAAGATTCTAACTTAAGTGGTGTTGTTATAGGAGTTACATGTTTCTCTTAAATTCAGCAATGTAGGATTTTTTGTCCCAATAATGAATGTTCTCCTAATGAAAGTGGTGAAAGGGAGTAATTCTGTCACATGCCCACTCAGTTCTCAAAGAACAATGTACAGAACACTCAAGACTCTAACTTAGAAGGTTTTGTTATAGGAGGAACATGGTTCTCTTAAATACAGCTGTAAAGTCCATTTTTCATAAAAATGAATCTATTTCCTAATTGAAAATGGAGATAGATAGGGAATAATCCTGTAACATCTCATTCATTTCCCAAACATTGTAAAGAACACTCAAGTTTCTAACTTACATGGTTTTGTTATAGGAGTTATATGTTTGTCTTAAACACAGCAGTAAAGGCCAATTTTCATAAAAATGAATGTGTTTCCTAATTGTAAAAGGTGGTAATTAGGGACCATTGCACACAATACTCAATATCAATAGTAATAGATGGGGATATATCTTGTGAAATACAGACTAAATTCAGTTGAACATACAGCAATTCAACCTAAATAAGTTCCTTTTTGAATGGGAGTTACATGTTTATTATGAAATTCAGAGCAATACATTCAGCATTATGAAATAAATTGAATGTTCCTCTCTATTAAAAGCATTGATGGATGGGGATTAATGTCCTAAAATACTACTCAATTCAAGAAGATGAACTTACAGCCTGGTTTTAAACTTTTTAATTAAGTTGGTATTAGGATAGGAGTCAAATGTTACAATGAAATTCATCATTACACAGTAGTATGAGCTAAAATGAATGTTTTTCCCAATTAAGAACCATGATAAATGGGGAGTAATCCTGTGAAAACTGACCCAATTCTATGACTTCAACATACTGCCCTAAATTCTACCTTCTAAATAAGTATATTTTAAAATGGGAGTTACATGTCTCTATGAAATTCAGCATAATACTGCAAATGATCTAAAATGCATGTTGTTACCAATTGCAAAAGTTGATAGATTGGGAGGTATCCAATGAAATACATACCCAATTCCAGGTGTTGATTCTAGTGTAAAGCATTTAACCACCTCACTAGTTTTGATTTTAGAATGCGAGTACATGTTTCCATGATATTCAAATAATACAGTATTATGACATAAAAGAAATGTTTTCCCAATTAAAGTTGTCACAGATAGGGAGTAAACCTGTGAAACATAGACTGATATGGAATTGAACTTATTGGAAAACATTCAACCTTCTACTTTGCTTAAAGCATGGGAGTTACATGTTTCCACAAAATTCATAATAATGTCACATTATAAGCTAACATGAAGGTTTGTCCCAATGACAACCATGGTAGATGGGGAGTAATCATGTGACATACTGACTCCATTCTAGGAGTTGAATTTATTGCAAGACATTCAACCTTCTAACTAAGTTGGTTTTAAAATGGGAGTTATACATTTCTATGAAATTCAGCATAAAACAGCATTATGTGATAAAATGAATGTTTCACCCAAATGTAAATTGTAATATGGAGGATGTAAAGTGTGAAATACTGGTTCAGTTCCAGGAATCAAACATACTGCCAAACATTTTACCTTCGAGGTTGGTTTTACAATGGGGGATACATAGCTCTAGAAATTCAACATACTACAGCATTATGAGCAAAATGGAATGTTTCTCCCAATTCAAACGTTGGTAGATGGGGAGTAATTCTGTGATATACAGACAGAATTCTTTGAGTGAAATTAATGTCAGACATTCAACCTTCTAACTAAATTTGTTATAGAATGGGAGTTATACTTTTCCCTGAAAGTCAGCAAATGCAGCATTATGAAATAAATGAATATTTCTCCCAATAATAAACAGTGATCAGTGGGGAGTATTCCTGTAAAACACAGACTCAATTCTAACAGTTGAACATGCTGCCAGACATTCTAACTTCAATCTAATTTGGTTTTATGGTGAGAGACACATATTTCCATAAACGTCAGCATAAGACACTATTATGAGCTACAATGAATATTTCTCCCCATCTAGAAGATGGGGAGTAATCCTGCAAAATAATACTTAGTTGGAGGAGCTGAATATTCTGCCACACTGTAATGCTTCTAACTAAGTTGGTTTTAGAATGGGAGTTGCATGTTTCTATGAAATTCATCTAAGTGGAGCATTATGATATCAAACAAATATTATGAATTACAAACAATTGTAGATGGGGATTAATCCTGTGAAATACAGACTCAATTCTAGGAGTTGAACTTAATGACAGATACTCAACCTTCTAAATAAGTAGGCTTTAGAATGGCAGTTACAAATTTCTATGAAAGTTAGCATAATACAGAAATACGACATAAATGAATGTTTTTCACAATTAAAAATGATGATCAGTAGTGATGAATCCAGTGAAATATAGACTTAATTCCAAGGTTGACTATAATCCCAATCAATCTTATTAAGTTGATTTTAGAATGGAAGTTATGTTCTATGAAATTCAGAATAATACATATAGTATTATGAGTTAAAATGAATGTTCCTGCCAAATACAAAACGTGATAGATGGGTAGGAATCTAGTGATTTACGGTTACAGTTCTAGGAGATAAACTCGCTGTCAGACATTATACCTTCCAAATGAGTTGGTTTTACAAGTTGAGATATATGTTTCTCTGAAATTCAGCATAATTCAGTATTATGAGTGAAAATGAATGTTTCTCCCAAGTAAAAACCGTAATAGACAAGGAGAAATACCATGACATTCATACTGAATTCAAGAAGTTGAACTTAATTGCACTACACTCCAGCTTCTAAGTTGTTTTCAGAATGGGAGTTACATGTATCTATTAAATTGAACAAATTATAGCATTATGAGGTAAAACGTATGTTTCTTCCCAAATATCAGCAGTTGTAGGTGGGGAGCCATCTTGCAAAATACAGACTCAAGTCCAGGAGTTGAACTGCCTGACCAATTTCTATCTACTTAGGTTTTAGGAAGTGAGTTAACAGTTCTATGAAATTCAGCAATATGAGATAAACTGAATGCTATCCCCAATTTTTAAAAATGTGAAAGATTGGGAATAATGCTGTGAAATGAAGACTGGCATTTAACATTCTAACATAGTTAGATAAATAATTGGAGTTACATATTTCTATAAAATTCAAGCAATACAGTACTATGAGCTAATATGAATGTTTCTCCAATTAAAAACCTTGAGAGAAAAGAAATCAAATACCTACGTGTAAACCTAACAAAAGATGTGAATGACCTCTACAAGTAAAACTATACACTTCTGAAGAAAGAGATTCAGGAAGACTATAGAAAGTGGAGAGATATCGCATGTCATGGATTGGTAAAAATCAATATACTGAAAATGTCTATATTCCCAAAAGTAATCTACATGTTTAATGCAATTATCATCAAAATATCAATGACATTCATTAAAGAGATTGAAAAACCTACCATTAAATTTATATGGAAACACAAGAGGCCACGAATAGCCAAGGCAATACTCAGTCAAAAGAACAATTCTGGAGGTATCACGATACCTGACTTCAAACTATATTACAAAGCAATAACGATAAAAACAGCATGGTCCTGGCACAAAAACAGACATGAAGACCAGTGGAACAGAATAGAGGACCCAGATATGAAGCCACACAACTATAACCAACTTGTCTTTGACAAAGGAGCTAAAAATATACGATGGAGAAATAGCAGCCTCTTCAACAAAACTGCTGGGAAAACTGGTCAGCAGCCTGAAAAAAACTGAAACTAGATCCATGTATATCACCCTACACCAATATTAACTCAAAATGGATCAAGGATCTTAATATCAGACCCCAAACTCTTAAGTTGATACAGGAAAGAGTAGGAAATACTCTGGAGTTAGTAGGTATAGGTAAGAACTTTCTCAACAAAACCCCAGCAGCACAGCAACTAAGAGATAGCATAGATAAATAGGACCTCATAAAACTAAAAAGCTTCTGTTCATCAAAAGAAATGGTCTCTAAACTGAAGAAAACACCCACAGAGTGGGAGAAAATATTTGCCAGCTACACATCAGACAAAGGACTGATAACCAGAATATATAGGTAACTTAGAAAACTAAATTCTTCCAAAACTAATGAACCAATAAAGAAATGGGCAAGTGAACTAAGCAGATCTTTCTCAAAAGAAGAAATTCAAATGGCCAAAAAACACATGAAAAAATGCTCACCATCTCTAGCAATAAAGGAAATGTAAATTAAAACCACACTAAGGTTCCACCTCACCCCTGTTAGAATAGCCATCATTAGCAACACCACCAACAACAGGTGTTGACGAGGATGCAGGAATAAAGGAACCCGCTTACACTGTTGGTGAGAATGTAAACTAGTACAACCACTCTAGAAAAAAGTGTGGAGGTTACTTAAAAAGCTAAACATTGATCTACCATTTGATCCAGCAATACCACTCTTGGGGATATACTCAAAAGACTGTGACACAGGTTACTCCAGAGGCACCTGCACACCCATGTTTATTGTGGCACTATTCATAGCCAAGTTATGGAAACAGCCAAGATGCCCCACCACTGACGAATGGATTAAGAAAATGTGGTATCTATACACAATGGAATTTTATGCAGCCATGAAGAAGAACGAAATGTTATCATTCGCTGTTAAATGGATGGAATTGGAGAACATCATTCTGAGTGAGGTTAGCCTGGCCCATAAGACCAAAAATCATTTGTTCTCCCTCATATGTGGACATTAGTTCAAGGGCAAACACAACAGGGGGTTTGGACGTTGAGCACATGATAAAAGCAAGAGCACACAAGGGATGGGTGAGGATAGGTAAGACACCTAAAAAATTAGCTAGCATTTGTTGCCCCCAACAGAGAGAAACTAAAGCTGATACCTTAAAAGCAACTGAGGCCAATAGGAAAAGGGGACCAGGAACTAGAGAAAAGGTTATATCAAAAAGAATTAACCTAGAAGGTAACACACATGCACAGGAAATTATTGTGAGTCAACTCCCTGTATAGCTATCCTTATCTCAACTAGCAAAAAGCCTTGTTCCTTCCTATTATTGCTTATACTCTCTCTTCAACAAAATTAGAGATAAGGGCAAAATAGTTTCTGCCGGGTATTGATGGGGTGGGGGAGGTGAGGGAGTAGGTGAAATGGGTGGTAAGGGATGGGTGGAGGAAGGGGGAAAAATGACCCAAGCGTTGTATGCACATATGAATAATAAAGCTATAAAAAAAGAAGAGGAGACAAAAAAACTTGAAAGATAGAGAGTAATCTTATCAAATGCAAACTCAATTCATGGACTTCAACACACTGCCAGACATTGAAACTTCTAACTAAGTTGCTAAAAGAATAGTAGGTACATATTTCCATGATATTTTGAATGATAGAGTTTATGAAATGAAATGTATGTTTCTTGTATGCACATGTGAATAAATGAACAATAACAAAAAATAAAACCTGTAATATTTGTGAAGTAATCCTGTGAAATAAAGACAGCTCCAGGAATTGAACATACTTGCAGACATTAAAACTTGTAAGGTAGGTTTTCCCTGGGAGTTACATGTGTCTATGAAATGAATCAAAATACAGCATTATGAGCTAAAATGAATGCTTCTCCCAAGTAAAATGTTGATAGTTGCAGAGATATCCTGTGAAATATTGACTAAATTCCTGGAGTTAAAATCATTACCAGATATTCAAACTTCCAACTAAGTTAATGAATGAGAGTTACATGTATGTATGAAATTCAGCACTATGAGTTAAGGTGAGTGTTTCTCCCAATGAAAAACCATGATAGGTGGTGAGGAAATCTGCGAAATACACACTCAATTCTATGAGTTGAATTCACTGTCAGACATTCCTAACTAAGTTGGTTAAAGAATGGGAATTCGTGTTTCTGTGAAATTCAGCATGATACTGCATTGTGAGCTAAAATAAATGCTTTTTACAAATATAAATATAAAAGGCGGTAGTAAAATACACACTCAATTCCATGAGTTGTACAGTCTGCTAGACATTCAACCTGTAACTACATTGGTTTTAGGATGGGAGTAACATGTTTCTCTGATATTCAGAAAAATACATACAGCGTTATGAGATATCATTAATGTTTTCCACAATTTAAAATGTGATCCATCCTGGTTTTAGAATGGGAGTTTCATGTTTCTAAGCATTTCAGCATAATAAAGCATTATGATCTAGAGTGAATCTTCCTCTCAATGAAAATTTTTGATTAAAGAGGAGTAATGACATGAAATACACACATAATTCCAGAAGTTGAACTTGCTTCTAGACACTCCACCTTCTAAGTAAGTGTGTTTTAGAATGAACATTACTGTTTTCAATGAAATGCAGTATAATACAACATTTTGAGCAAAAATTAATGTTTCTCCCAATTAAAAACTGTGATAGATAAGGATTCATCCTATGCAATACAGAGTCAAATCCAACAGTTCACTTACTTCTATACATTCATCTTTTTAACTAAGTTGGTTTTACAATGGGAGTTACATGATTCCATTAAATTCAGCATAATACAACAATATGGGCTAAAAAGAATATTTCTTCAATTATAAACTGTGATAGATGGGGAGGGATCCAATGACACACAGATTTACTTCCTGTGTTGAACATACTGCCAGATATTCAGCCTTCTAATTAAATTGTTATTAGAAGTAGAGTAACCTGATTGTATGAAATTCAGAATAATATAGTATTATGAGCTAAAGAGAATGTTTCTCTCCGTTAAAAAAGGTGACATGTGGGGAATAATCCAATGAAGTACAGACTTAAAGTAAGGAATGAGACAGGACTGTACACTTTCTGCACTCCTATTCAATGTACTTTTGGAATTCCTAGGTGGAGCAATAACACAAGAGCAAGAAATAAGAGATTCAAATAGGAAATGAAGAAATCAAACTTTTCCTATTTGAATATGACATGATCCTATACCTAAGAGACACCAAAAACTCTACCAAAAAATTACTAGAAATCATAAACATTTTTATCAAGTAGCAGGATACAGAATGAACATATCAAAATCAGTAGCTTTTTTATATACCAACAGTGCACACACTCAGAAAGAAATCAGGGAATCAATCCCATTTACAATAACCTCAAAACAATAAAATACCTTGGAATAAATTTAACAAAAGAAACCAAATATGTTTTAATGAAAACTATAAATCACTGAAGAAACAAATCAAATAAGACATCAGAAGATTGAAAGACCTTCCATGCTCATGGATAGGTACAATCAACATTTTTAAAAAATGGCCATACTAGAAAAAGCAAGTGACATGTTCAACACGATTCCTATGAAAATTTCATTGCCATTCTGCACAAAAACAGAAAGTCAATCACAGAATGCATATGGAAAAACAACAGACCTTGAATAACCAAAAGAGTTCTGAGCAAAAAGTCAAATGCTGGAGGCATCACAATACTGAACTTCAAACTATATTACAGAGCAAAACAATTAAAACAGCACAGTGTTGGCACAAAGACAGACAAGTAGGCTGGTGGATCAGAATAAAAGATCCAGACATAATCCCACCCATCAATAGCCAAGTGATCTTTGACAATGGTGCCTAAAACACACACTGTAGAAAAAACAACCTTTTCAACAAATGGAGCTGGGAACAGGATATCCACATGCAGACTACTGAAACTAGATTCCTTTCTTTGACCCTGTACCAAAATCAACTCAAAGTGGATCAAAGACCCTAATATAAGGCCTGAAATTTTGAAACAACTCCAAGAAGCAGTAGGAAATACACTGGACAAAGAGGTATAGGGAAAGACTTCTTAAACAGAACTCAAAAGGCTCAGTGTCTAAGAGAAAAAATGAACATATGGCACTGGATTAAACTAAGAGCTTCTGCACAGCAAAGGAAGGTCACCAGACTCAAGATACTGTCCACAGAACAGGATAAAAATCTTTCCCATCTATTCATCTGATAAGGGACTAATATCCCTAATCTACAAAGAACTCAAAAAACTCAGCCCACAAAGAATCAAAAACCCAGTGAAGAAGTGGACCCTTGGAATATATAGGAAATTCTTAAAGAAAGAAGTACAAATGGCCAGTAAATTCATGACTAAATATTTAACTTACCTGGTTCTAAAAGAGATGCAAATCAAAACAACACTTAGATTGCATCTCACCTCAATTAGAATGGCCATAATCAAGAGTAATAATAACGAATTCAGGTAGGGATGTGGTAGTGGAAATACAATTTAGTAACACTGCTGATAGAATGCAAATTAATATAACCACTATGGAAAGCAGTATGGAGAGTCCCCAACAAACTTGAGATAGAACTGCCATATGTAATACTTCTCCTGGGCATCTACCCAAAAGAACATAAAACAGGATACAGTAGTGATACCTGTACACCAATGATCATCACAGCACTATTCACAATAGCTAAGCTCTGGAAACAATTCAGATGCCCTACAACTGATGAATGGATCATGAAATTGTGGTATATATGCATAAGGGAGTATTAGCCACAAGGATTAATGACATGGGGTTTCATGGTAAATGGATGCAATTGGAGGACATAATGTTAAGTGAAGTTAGCTAGGATCAGAAACACAAAAGACACACGGTTTCTCTCATATCTGGAAGATAGATCCAAAGATAAACATATACCCCAAACCAAACATGGTTATATACAAACTCAGTTGTAGAACATGTTTGCAACAGTAGAACTACTCTGTGGAACTCATGGAAAGTGATAAAGGTAAAGAGAATGATAGAGCATCAGAAATATAGCATTCCATAAGATGTGAAGGTAGAGATATATGGATGTGTGTTGAAAGCTACTGAAAAATTGGTGGTGGAAGTAAAGACATAAGGGAGAGTATTGAAGGAATTGAATAGACCAAGTTGAAGCACACCCAAAATGACATGCACTGAAACACCACTTTCAATATCAACTCAAATATTAATAATTAAAACCAAGGCTATAGAACAGTCACAGTGTGTGCACAGGGGTGTATAATAGGGAGGGGTGGAAACGAGAATAAGGGAATGATATATGGCTGGTGGACTTCACATACCTCTATAAAACAGAACTAAAAAAACCTCTTGCAATTGTTTAAGTGGGGTGACGAGGGATTTGGTGCAGGGAGAGTCAATGGGCACAATGTAAATAATGTGCAATATAAGACTGATCAGAATTGTCACTGTGAAACCCCAACATAAAATGAGTATAACCTAATAAAATTTTTCTAATTAAAAAGATACTTTTCCAAGTTAAAAAGGGTGACAAATTGGTAGTGATCCTGTAAAACAAAGATTGAGTTCCTGCAATTGAACTTACTGCCAGAAATTCAAACTTCTAATTAAGTTTGTTTTTAATGGGAGATACACATTTCTACAATTTTTTAAATACAGCATTGGGAGCTAAAATGGATGTTTTTCCAAATTAAAAATGGTAATAGTTGGGGAGAACTGCAGGGAAATATATAGTCAATTCCAGGGGTCAAACTTACTGCCAGATTTAACCTTCTAACTAATGTGGTTTTAGAAATGGGAGTTACATGTTTTTATGAAATTCAGCATATACAGAATTTTGAGCAAAAACGCATGTTACTCCCACAAAATAAATTCTGAAAGATGAGGAGTAATGCCATGAAATACAGAGTAAAATCAGGAAGTTGAATTCATTGCCAGACACTCAACCTTCTAACTAATCTGGTTTAGAGAGGCTGTACATGTTTCTATGAAATTCAGCAAAATACAGTATTGTAAGCTAAAATGAATGCTTCTCCCAGTAACAAATAGTTGTGAGTGTAGAATAATCCTGTCTAATACAGGCTGAATTCCTAGAATTGAAATTACTGCTACACATTCAACCTTCTAACTAGGTTGGTTAACTAATGTGAGTTACATTATTCTATGAAATTCAGAATAATACAACATTATGAAGTAAAATGATTGTTTCTCCCAGTTGAAAAATGTGATAGATGGGGAGTGATCCAGTGAAGTGCAGACTCAATTCCAGTAGTTGATCATCTTGTCAGACTTTTAAACCACTAACTAAGTTAGTTAAAAACTGATGGTACATGATATAGCATTATGAGCTAAGTTTAATGTTTCTCCCAAGTGAAAACCATGATATATGCAGAGTAATTTTGTGACATAGAGACTCAATCGCAGGAGTTAAACATATACTAGACATTAAACATTCTAAGTTGGTCAAAGAATGAGAGTAGCATTTTTCAATGAAGTTGAGCATGACACATTATTATGATATAAAGACAATGTTTTTTCAAGTTAAAACCGTGATATAGGGGGAATAACCCAGTGGAAAAAAGACTCAATTCCAAGAGTGGAACTTACTGTCAGAAATTTAACCTTGTAACTAAGTTGGTTAAAGAATGGGAGTAACACTTTTCTATAATATAAAGAACTATGAGCTAAAACATGTTTCTCCCAATTATAAATGGTTATATATAGGGAGGTATCTCTGAAATACAAACTCAATTCCAGGAGTTGAGCAACTTGACAGACATTCAAACTTCTAACTATGTTGATTTTAGAATGGGAGGAACTTGTTTCTATAATATTCAGAATAACAGATGTAGGTTGTGTGCTACAATGAATATTTCTCCCAATTCAAAATGGTGATAGGTGAGGAGTAATCCAGTGAAATACAGACTCAGTTCCAGGAGTTTTGGTATTATTGGTAGACATAAACCTTCTAGCTTTGTTGGTTTTATAATGGGACACACATGTTTCTATAAAATTCAACATTTTACAGCTTATGAGCTAAAATGAATGTTTATACCAATTTAAAACAGAGATGGGGAGTAATTCTGTGACATAAAGATGCAATTGAAAAATTGAACTAAGAGTTTGACACTCAACCTTCTAAGTAAATAGGTTTTAGAATGAGAGTTACATGTTTCTATGAAATTCAACATCATATAGCATTTTGAGCTAAAACGAAAATTACTCCCAAGTAAAAATGTTGATAGATGGGAAGTAATCCTGTGAAACACATACTTATTTGAGGATTGAGTTTCCTGACACACTGTCATACTTCTAAGTTAGTTTTAGAATAGCAGTGACATGTTTCTTTGATATTCAGCATAATGCAGCAATATGGACTAACAGGAATATTCAACACAATTATAAATGACGATATGTAGGTTTGGATCCAGTGAAATGCAAACTTAATTCAGGGTTGAACACACTCCCAATCAACCTTCTAATCAAGTTGGTTTTAGAATGGCATGTAACATGTTCTATGAAATTTAGAATATCACATACAGTATTATGAGCTAAAATGAATGTTCCTGCCAAATAAAAGCAGTGATAGATGGATAATTATCCAGTGAATTACAATCACAGTTTCAGGAGGAGAACACTGCCAGGCATTTGGTTTTAGAAGCAGGGTTACATGTTTCAATGTAATTCAGCATAATGAAGATTTATGAGTAAAAATGAATATTTCTCCCAAGTAAAAACCATAATAAATAGGGATTAATTGCTAGAAATACAGATTCAATTCAAGAAGTTGAAATACTACTCAAAATCAAGATTCTAACAAAGTTGCTTTTAGAATTATAATTACATGTATCTATGAAATTAAGTATAACATAGCATTATGAGCTAAAATGTATGTTTCTTCCAATACAAACACTTGTAGAAGGGGAGGCCATCCTGTGAAATCCAGACTCAAGTCCAGGAGTTGAACTTACTGCTTGACATTCAACCTTCCCTCTAATTAGATTTTTGGATGTGAGTTAATGGTTCTCTGAAATAAGGCAAAATTCAACAAGATGATCTAAAATGAATATTTCTCCCAATTAAAATAAGTGATATATAGGGATTAATCCTATAAAATACAGAATGACATTCAACCTTCTAAGAAGAGTAGATAAAGAAAAGGAGTTACATGTACCTATGACATTCAAAACAATACAGCATTATGAGCTAAAATTAATGCTTCACCAATTGAAAACTTTTGACAGGGACTAATCCTGTGCAATGCAGACTCAGTTCACGGAGTTGAACATGCTGCTAGACATTCAGCTTTTTAACTAAGTTGCTTAAAGGAGTTACATATTTCCATGGTAATCAGAATTATAGACCATGATGAGCTAAAATGAATGTTTCTCATAATTAAAAACTGTGACACATTGGTAGTAATTATATGAAATAAAGACTGAGTTCCAGGTTTGAAGTACTTCCAGACATTAACACTTCTAAAGCTGGTTTTTAAATGGTAGTTACATGTTTCTATGAAATGAAGCATCATACAGCATTATGAGGGAAAATGTATGCTTCTCCCAATTATAAATGGTGATAGATGGGGAGGTATTCTGTGAAATACTCACTCAATTCCAATAGTTGAACTTATGCCAGACATTCAAACTTCTAACTAAGTTGGTTTTAGAATGGGACTTATCTGTGTCTAGGAAATTCACAAAATAATAGCATTATGAGCTAAAATGAGTTGTCTCCCAATTAAAAACAGTGATTGATGTGGAGTAATGCTGTGAAGTAAAGACTCAATTCAAAAAGTTGACCTAACTGCTGGTTACTCAATCTTCTATGTTGGTTTTAGAACAGGTGTTACATGATTTATTTTTTCTTTTGAAATTCAGCATAATATAACTTTATGATTAAAATGAATGGATCTCCAAATTTCAAACTCTGCTAGATGGGGAGTAATCCAGAGAACTACATATTGAAGTCCTGGAGTTGAAATAACTCTCAGACCTTCAAATTTCTGACTCAATTGGTTTTAAAATAGGAAATTACAAATTTCTATGAAATTCAGCAAAACAGTGCATTATTACCAAAATAAATGTTTCTCTCAATTAAAAACTGTGATAGATGGGGAGTAAATTCTGTGAAATATGAACTGAATTCCTATATTTAAACTTATTGCCAGATAATTAACCTCCTATATAAGTTGGTTTAAAAATGGGAGTTATATATTTCTATGAAATTTAGAATAATTCATCAATGTGAGGCAAAGTATTGTCTATCCCAACTCTACACTGTGATAGATGGGGAGGTGTTCTCTGACATGCAAATTCAATTCCAGTAGTCAAACATACTGCCAGACAGTCAATATTCTAACACAGCTGGTTTTAGTATGGGAGTTACATTCCTCTAGGAAATGAAGCATAATACAGCAGTGTGAGTAAAAATGAATATTTCTTCCAATTCAAAATTATGATAGATGGGTAGTAATTCTATGCAATACAAACTGAATTCCTGCATTTGAGCTTACTCCCATACACTAAAACTTTTAACTAAGTTACTTAACAAATGGTATTTACATGATTTTATGAAATTCAGTATAATACAGACTTATGAACTAAAATGAATGTTTCTCCCAATGAAAAACCACATAGGTAGTGGGTAATCCTCCAAAATACACAATCATATCCAGTGACTGAATCAACCTACAATGATGGTGATTTTAGAATAGGAGTTACATGTTTCTGTGAAAACCAGCATAATACAGCAATGTGAGCTACAATGCAAGTTTCCCTCAATTATACACAGTGATAGATGGTGAGGAATACTGTGATGTACATACTGAATTGCAGGAATTGAACATGCTTCCAGAATCTCAACCTTCTAAGTTACTTTTAAAATTGGTGTAACAGGATGTGAAATTCAGAGTAATACATATAGCATTATGAGCTAAAATGAATGTTCATCCCATAAAAAAGGAGAGTTATGGGGAGTAATTATATGAAATACAGATTAATCCTGGAGAGGAACTAACTGCCAGATACTCAGCTTTCTATGTTAATTGGTTTTAGAATGGGTATGCCATGTTTGTATGTAATTCTTAATAATAAAGTATTGTGAGCTAAAATGAATGTTTCTCCCACTTAAACACCTTGATGTGGAGGATTTCTCAATTCCCTGAGCTGAACTAACTGCCGATATTCAACCTTTCAACAAAGTTGGTTAAAAATTGGAGTTACATGTTTCCATGAAATTCATCAAGATACACTTTTTGAGTTGAAATGAATGTTTCTTCAAGTAAAAGCAGTGATAGATGGGAAGAAGCCCTGTGAAATATAGACCAATTACAAGAGTTGAACTTAATCCCAAAAATTCAATCTTTTTAATAAATTGGCTTTAGAATGAGAGTTACATGTCTCCATAAAAATCAGCACAATAGGGCAATATGACCAAAAATGAATGTATCTCAGTTATAGAACTTAACACACGGGTAGGTATTGAGTGAAATACAGAGTCAATTTCAGGACTTGAACATATTGCCAGTCATTAAACCTTCTATAGACTTTGGTTTTAGAATGAGAGTTACTTGTTTCTTTGAATTTCAGCATAATGCAACATTATTTTAAAAGTTGATAAATTGGGAGTAATGCTCTGAAATACGGAAGCTTAACTTACTGTCAGGTATTCAACCTCGTAAATTAGTTGGTTTTTAAACAGGAGTTACATATTTATAAGAAATTCAGCATTATTTAACCAAATGAGCTAAAGTAATGTCTACCCCAAATTAAAAAGTATAGATGGAGAGGTATTCTGTGAAACACAGACTGAATTTCATTCTAGGAAATTTCATTTCTAGAAATGAAGCATCATACAGCAGTATGATGTATATTTCTCCCAATTAAAACAGTGATTGATGGGGAGTAATCCTGGGAAATAACGACTGAATTCCCAAAGTTGAAATTGCTACCAGAAGTTCAACCCTCCAACTAAGTTAATGAATGAGAGTTACATCTTTGTATGAAATTCAGATTAATACAGTGTTATGAGAGATAATGATGTTTCTCCCAAATAAATGAGGCATAATCCTGTAAAATATAGACTCAGTTCCAGGAGTTTAACTCACTAACAGACATTGAACTTTCTAAGTAAGTTTGTTTTACAATTTTATAATATGAGTTACAATTTTCTATGAAATTCAGCATAATACAGCAGTATAATGTAAAACGAATGTTTCTCTCATTTAAAATCCAGCTAAAGAATAATCTGTTTTAATGCACACTAAATTCCATTAGTGGAATTTGTCTAGGATAATCAACCATCCATGTTGGTATTAGAATGGGAGTTACATATTTCTGTGTAATTAGGCAAAGTACAATGTTATGAGATAAAATGAATGTTTCTCCCTATTACATACAGTGAGAGAAGGGGAGTATTCCTTTTGAAATGCAAACTCAATTTCTGGAGTAGAACATTGTGCAGGATATTTAACCTTCTTTATATTTTGATTTTAAAACTTGAGTTACTTAATTGTATGAAATTCAGCATAATAAGGCATTTTCATCCTCAATGAATGTTTCTGCAAATTGAAAAACACAATATGGGGAGTAATCCTGTGAAATACAAACTCAGTTAAGGATATGAACTTACTGTCAGAAATTCAAACTTCTATGTTGATTTTAGAATGGGAGTTACATTTTTCTATGAAAATTCATATAATACAGTATTAAGAGGTATAAGAACGTTTCTCCCAATTAAAAATGGTGACAGATGGAAGTAGTCCTGTAAAATACAGACTCAAGTCCAGGATTAGAACTGACTGCCAGAAAGTCGACCTTGTACATACATTAGTTGAAGAATGGGAGTTACATTTTTTGTGAAATCAGCATAGTGCAACATTATAAGCTAAACTGAACATTTCTCCTCATTACAAACTGTGCTAATTAAAAAGAAATCCTGCGCAGTGCACCATGAATTCCAGTAGTCAAACATTGTCCATGACCATCAACTTTCTAACTATGATAGTTTTTGAATAGAAATTACATGTTTCCATGAAATTCAAGAAAATACGGCATTATGAGATAAAATTAATGTTTCTCCCAACTAAAAACTTTGATGGATGGGGAGTAATCTTGTGAAATAGACACAAATCATGAGTTAAACTTACTAAAACCGACCTTCTAAATATGTCGGTTTTAGAATGGGAGTTTTATTTCCATGATATTCAGAATAATACTGCATTATGAGCTAAACCATTGGTAGTATACCTGGGCTGGAAACACAATCTCACCATTCTGTTGCACTGCAAGAGGCCAGCATGCCTGTGGGAAAAAAGGGATACAGGGTAGCAGGGCTACTGGGGATGCAGACACACAGATTATTGAGGTAATGCTCACTCTAGTTGGGATTACATAACAACATAAGATACTTGTCTTCCACACAACTCCACATCAAATTTCAGTCACCATGATATTATCTGCAATACACCCATTCCCTGCACACTAGACTTGATATGAGGGGATGCAGTCACAACTTCTGCACAAAACTCCAATGTGGTACATTGGGGCACACTATATATTGCTGGCAAAATTCAAAGAGACTAAAAAGAAAATCCAGCTCCCCTTCCCTCTCCCAACTCTCCCTTCCCTTCCTTCTGCCTGGGAGTCTCTGAAGTTGTGTGGTGGAGGAATAAGGGAAACCACAGACATTGCATAAAGACATTGTGTATGAGCACAGATGTAAAAAAGCTAAAATTAGTATTTCTTCCAATGAAAAATGATGTTAAATGGAGAGTAATCTCATGAAATGCAATCAAAAACAGGAGTCGAACTGACTGCCAGACATTCAACCTTTGAATTACATGGTTAAGGAATGGGAGTTACATTTTTCTATGAATTCAGCATAGCACAGTATTGAGCTAAAATGAACATTAATCCCAATTAAAAACTGTGATAAGTGAGGAGGAATCCTGTGAAATACAGACTCAATTCCAGGAATTGACTTACAGCTGGACATTCAAACTTCTCACTAACCTCTATAAAATTCGGAATAAAACATATACCATTTTGAGCTAAAATGAATTTTTCTCCTAATTAAAAATCATCAATAAATGGAAGTAAGTCTGTGAAATACAGACTCAATTCAAGGAGCTGAACTTGTTGGCAGACTTTCAACCGTCTAACTATGTTCATTAAGTAATGGGAATTACATGTTTCTGTGAAATTCAGCCTCATGCAGCATTATAAGGTGAAATAAATATTTCTACAAATTAGAAACTGTGCTGAATAAAGATAATACCTTTTAATACATACTGAATTAAAGTAGTGGATATTTGTCCAGGACTGTCAACCTCCTACTATTTTGGTTTTTGAAAATGAATAAATGTTTCTATGAAATTCAGCAAAATACAACATTGTGAGTTAAAATCAATGCTTCTCTCAATTAAAAACTTTGAGAGAATGGGAGTAACCCAAATGAAATGCAGACTCATTTTCCTGAGTAGAACATGACATATCACTTTCAGTATATTTCTATCTTAGAATGGGAGTTGCATATTTGTGTGGAATTCAGCATAATAAGCCATTTTAAGCCTTAATGAATGTTTCTCTGAATTGAAAACTGTGATAGATGGGGTGGAATCCTATAGTACACACTCTTTAAACCAAGTATGGAGCATTGTGAAGGGCATTTAAACTTCTATGATGGTTTTAGTATTGGGGTTATATGTTTGTGGGATTGGAGTAAGGGACCCCAAACAGGCTGGGACCTTTAAAGAGAAATTGCTGTGGATCTGAGGAAGAGAGCTAAACAGAGAAGTCAGCTTTGGTGTGGCCTCAGAGGGAGAGGCGTAAGTGGACAAATAACAGATGCTTATGCTGGGAGAAGGTAGGGTGTGACTAGATGAGGCCTAGGGGATGAGCATGCTGCCACTGCCCTGGAGGGGTCCCAGATCTGAAATCATTGCTGTGCCTTACTAAGCCTAACCTTGAACTAACTAGAGATCAATGACCCAAAGCCAGTCCTTGGTCATCATGAAATTGGCAGTGCAGGATTACTGCAGAATAGGTATTTGTGGATTTAAATAAATATTTCTTCCAATTGGAACCATGACAGATGGGGAGTAATCTTATGAAATGAAGTCCCAATTCACAGAGTGGGAACATTGTGCAAGACAATTCATTTCTTAAATAAGAAGGTTTTAAAATGTGAGTTACATGTTTCTATAAAATTAAGTATAATACAGCATTTGAGTTGAACTAATGTTTCTTCCCATTAAAAATGGTAACAAATGGAGATAACTGTGTGATATACAACACAATTCCAGTATTTGAATTTACTGGCACACATTTATTCTTCTAATATGTTAGTTTTAGAATTTGAGTTACATGTTTCTATGAAATTAAAATAAATGTTTCTCCCAATTAAAATTAACATAGGGAGGAATTTTGTGAAATACTGACTTCATTTCAGGAGTTGAACTTACTGACAGACTATTCTTCCTTCTAACTAAGTTGGTTTTAGAATGGCAGTTATGTTTCCATGAATTCACAAAACAGTATTTTGAGCGAAAATGAGTGTTTCTTCCAAAAGAAAATGGTTATAAATGGGTAGTAATCTTGAGGAATACTGACTCCATTTCAGGAGTTAAAATTACTGTGAACATTCAACCTTGCAACTAACTTGGTTTTATGTTGGGAATTATAAGTTTCCATGAATTTCAGCAAAATACAACATTTTCAGCTAACATGTATGTTTCTCCCCAACTAAAAACGTTGATAGATGTGGAATAATCCTGTGAAATACAGACTTACTCACGGAATTGAACTGGTTGCCAGACATTCAACCTTCCATCTCCCTTGGTTAAGGAATGGGACTAACATGTTTCCATGAAATTCAGCATAATACAATATCATGAGTTAAACCAATGTTTCCACCAAATAAAAATGATGATAGACTGGGAGTAATCCTGTAACATAAAGAAACAATTCCAGGAGCAGAATTTAAGTCAGATGTTCATCTTCCAGTTGGTGTGAGAATGGAAATTACATGTTTCCATGAAATTCAGCATAATACAGCAATATAAGCTAAAATTAATGTTTCTCCAAATAAATACAGTGATAAATGGGAAATAATCCCATGAATTCCAACCTAATATAAGACATAGAACTTACCTTCTGACACTCAACCTTCTACATAATTTGGTTTTGGAATGGGAGTTACATGTTTCTATGAAATTTAGTATAATAGAGTATTATGAGATAAACAAAGGATTCCCCCTTTAAAAATGGTGAGTTAGGGAGAAATTTTGTGAAATACTGACTCAATTACAGGAGTTCAAATTAATATCAGACATTCATCCTTCTAAATTGGTTTTGGAATATGTGTTACATGTTCTCATGAATTTCAGCATTGTAAAGCATTATGAGTTAAAATGAATGGTTCTCCCAAACAAAACCATGATAGATGGGGTGTAATCCTGGAAAACACAGACCATATTCCAGTAGTTAACTTGTAGCAAGAAAGCAGAGGCCAGAAAAAAAACAGACAAGCTGGTGAGACAGGGGGAGAGGACAACAAAGCAGAGAGATAAAACCTAAAGAATTGAAACATGAAGGTCACATAGCACTGAGAAAATGAAATAGCCAATGGAGTTACATACAGCCATATGTGGGTTGAGCTTTGCTTTTTGTTTTTGTAACCTGCTTGCAAGGGTATATAAGGGGAGACCACTTTGTTCTCGGGACTCAGCCTTTGGACATGAGTCCACTGGGTCTGTACCAGCACAATAAATGTTGCTTCCTGCTAATCTGCCTCAAGTACTCCTATCCCAGCTCATAATTTCCCACATTACTTGGGGGCTTGCCAGGATTATGGGAGACTGTGAGTTATAATCTCCTTTGTAACCAGGGTGCATCTACCGGACAGCTTGGAGGAGATCCCACCAGGCACCAATGGACACCTTGATCAGGATGGGAGATCCATCCTCCCAGTGAGTAGGGCATGGGCCTTGGATGCACAAAGGAACTCACTGAGGCATAGGAACCAACTCAGAAGTACTGCTTTTCACTTTGGTAAGAACCTGGGTTCAAATTCAGGACTGCCTCAGGAGGCAGAAGGGGAGTCTGATCACTTCCCAGAGACCACTAGTAACTGCCTATTGGGGTGAGACCCTGTCTCTCTGGTTTAAGGAGCGAGGTGGAAGTATTGTGCCATGTGAGAGTGTATAAAAGTGCAAGCCTGAGCTTCAGACCAGCTGTAGAGCAAGAGAGGAGTCCCGATCCTCAGTTTCGTGGTGAACTCATAGGGTCAAGGGTGTGCCCCAATGAGGCCTCCAGTCTGGGGCTTGTATGGACTCACTGGGGACAAAGAGTTACCTAAGTCCCCACGAGGGTAACAGCAGAAGATAGACAAAGCAAGTGCTTTTCCAAGATGTCTATCTTATCATCTGGTAACAGGAGGAGAAAGGAGAAAAACACTCCCTTGGAGTATATGGTAAAAAACTTAGAAAGGTATTTAATGGAGACTACGGAATTAATGCCTAACAAGCTAAAGGTCCTTTGTGAAGTATATTGGCCTGCTTTTGGTGTAGGATGGACCCCAGAAGTGTCACTAGATAAAACTATGGTTAATAAAGTTTACAGAGTAATTAAAAAGAAAAACCCTAACACCCAGGAGAATGGGAAAAGCCAAAAAGTTAAAATTGGTCTTCAAAAACCAGACTCTGTTGTTTATTTAAATTCAGATAACAATTTATTGGGCATCCTAAAAGTGAAATGAGTCTCAGTACTAACTGAGATCTTACAAAAATTAGCACATAAAGGGTGAACTTGCACTGGTACACAAGATCTGGTCAGACTTAAAAGAAAAGGAATGTTGCAAAGGAGTTATAAAAAAGAGAGAGAAAAAATAAAATGTCATAAAATGTTTAAAGACAGAAAAGGATAAAAGATTTAATACATTCCTTCAGTTGAGTTTTTATGTCTTAAAAATAAAAAGTAAATAAAAGACAACTTAAGATTATTAAAACATACCAAAAATACTAAACTTCCTGGTACCTGTACTTCTAGGGAGAGGAAACATGGAGAACCTACCTAAAAGGGTGAAAAAAAAGCAACTTTGACAGTTGCTGACAAAAAAAATACTGTTCCAAAAGGTACAATAAGGTTGATCTATTTCTGAGACAGTCATGAGATGCTTATGTTTCCCTTGCTAATGGCTGGTCAGATTATGCATCCATCTAATGGTGTACTCACAATTTGTATGTATATGTAAGCATCTTCAAAATGGTTCTTAAAATGCTGCTGAATGGTTAATATGATACTCAAGATAACAAAATAAAAACCCCAGGATATTTATTTTAAAGATCTCTGTTATAAACTGCTTAGGCTTTTTACATATAAATATACAAACATCTTGAGAATGGTTATTATTATAGAGTCAATGTAAAAATTATTACTCTGTACTACTGCTACTTTTAAGGAAACAGGTTATCAAACTTATTTCAATCAGGTCACACTAAGATGCAGGCATTCAGGGGTTAACACTCTGGCTTTGACGGGGGGGGCGGGGTGAGGGGGAAAGAAAAAGAAAAGGAGAGGCCACATGCTTCAGGAGAAATCTTGGAATTTAGGTAATTAAACAAATGACCTTCGCATGTTTAATTCTGCCATAAATACAATCTGGAATATAATTCTCTTTTATAATTCATGGGTCTATTAACAAATGGGCTCTCTATAAATTGCTTTTATACGAAAATAATTACAAGGTTGCTTTCTTATTTTTTCATGCAAATGTAAGGCTCTAAGTTAAAAAGTTTTATGAGTTATTTTCAACAAATACAAAAATATATAAAAGATATTAAAGATATGGTCTTTAAAAATAGAAGGTAAAAAAATAATACTTTTAGATTAAAAAAAGAGATAAAGACAAACTCCTCCAGGGAATACAAACAAAGTTGCCATAAAGTTACAGAGTAAGTCATCATAAAAAGATGGAGCTTATACATGCTTATGTGATTAATTAATCCAGTAACATTAACAGTTTTGTAAGGTCAAAATTTAATGTACTGATGTTAAACTAAAACTTAATTTTCTAAGCTCATACAAACAAGGCTATCTTTAAAATATTGTATTGTTCTTAATAACGTTTACAAAAAATTGTCTTAAAATGGTTATTGTTTTGTCAAGACAACTGTCAGGGAATTTTTGGTGAAACAGGTTAATCCACAAATTTGGCAAGACAACAAGAGTTCATTGAAACAGAAAAACAAAAGCAGCTGAGCACAGAAAATACTGCTGCACTGATGTGAGAATTCAAACAAATTTATTTATGTAAAGCCTAAGTGCACCCTCCAGAGAAGAAAAATCAATCAGTCAATCAAAAAGGAACACTATGCTGGAAGTCAAGACCTCCCATTTTTATTGTACTCAACAGGGTGGAGATGTTAGTCCTACTCCTTCCACTTGTTGGATGGAGGGAAGTTTTTACCCTGGTATGGCCAGATTGGACCTGTTATTTTAGGGAGGCTCCACTGACTACAGGTTGATGGGATCCTGCTGTATGTCATGAGCCATATGTTAATGTCAACAATATGGAATGTCATCCCTTATCAACATCTGAGCTATGATTCTTGGCCACTATTTTTCCTAACTCCACACTTAGTCTCTGTAAATATTTACCTGTGTTCTCTGGTAATTTTTGTCAGGGTTTTAACTACTAAGGTAACTACTAAGGTAATCATTTAAGAATTGATTTATGTTGGGGTTAACAATAAGTACATCCATGTTAGTACAACAACTCTACACCCTTGCAGATGTCTTACCTTTATCTACCAGGATAGATACCAAGGACAGTTGAGCAGACAGTGACCTAACTACAACTTATCTTTCTTGGTTGTCCAGCAACAATATCCCTTAGTGACCTTCCTTATACTTTTCCACTAGCCCTCTGTATCTAGCACAAGCCTGTGTATGGCAATGGACTCTATCTCTCTTGTTGGGTTCTCCATCCACAGGGCTCCTGCCTAAACAATAAACCCTGTAATAGTGTTTGAGCCATCGCTCTGCCTCTTCTATGCCTCTTGTTTTCTAACAGTTTATATAAAACTTTCTAGATAACCTCATGGTTAAACAACTGTTGTCTTGGGTGATTCTAATACTGTTGGTACCCTATATGTGTCTGTGACTGGGCTATTTGGGTTTACTAAAACTGTTCTTTCCCCTGACTGATAAAAAAACTAAGGTTTTACTTCAGGGGCAACAACTAAACTAATATGTATATATAACCTCTATAGAGCTGTGATGCTGTTGCTGGTTCTGACATATCAAATATATTTATGTTTTTCAAGTATATCCAGACTTCTTAAATACAATATTTAGTTAAACATGGTAACAAAAAGTTAATGGTACTGATATACTGTTCTGTTAGTTGCTAAATTGACCATCAGAATTTTAACCATGACTCTTAAGTTTTTGTCATTATAGTTCTGATCAATGCGGGACATTTACAATCAAGTCCATTAAAAAATGACTCTAATAACTACTTATGTGTAAACCAGATTAGCTTTTAGACATCTGCTTTTGTTAGATTTTGTTTTGTATTGTCCTTGTCTAAAATCCCGCTGCCTAAGAGCCACTCCTTCTAAGCTTCTTTGTTGCTTAAATTTGGCCAAAAGGGTCCAGTTGGCACTGACTCCCACCTGATCTGCTCATTATTCCCTACTGACGTGGGACCAAAACCAACCAAACAAACAAAATCTAAGAAAGAATGACCAATCAACAAAGATCTTCAGTCTGTGGCCCTAAAACCCTGAATGCACCCTATCTCATCTGGTCTTGAAAGCTAAGCAGAGTTGGGCCTGGTTAGTACTTGGATGGAAGACAAATCTTCAGAAGAAACTGCTCAAACAGTTTAGAGACAAAGAGGGGAATGTCATCAAAGTTCCAATGGAGTCACTGGTATCAGACCTCTCAAAAATGACCAAGGTGGAGAGGATTAAAGAAATAGTCCTTATGCATGTGTGGCTATCTGGCATTAATGCTGTTCTAGACAGAAACTTCTGTTTTTAGACAGGGTCTTCTAAAACAGCATGTTTTCTTGGGCATGTATACTAATAATATATTGTTGAATGGTAATTCTATTCACTTTGAAAAACAAAACACAACATTGTATAATTAAAAAATATGTATAAAATGTCCACCCATTAAAACCCCATTGGAGGGGCCCTTTGTTTTTATCTTGTCTACTACTCCCACTGTAGTTAAAGTAGCAAAGTTTGGTCCTTAGATCTACTACAGCTGAGTCAAACCAGCTTCTCTTGAGTGGGAGTGCATCCCTGATCCGGCTTCACTGTGCAGGATCACCCTCTGGAACCTAAGTGCCCTCCACCAGTAGGACTCCACTTCCCAGGAAACAACAGGGGACCAGAAACAGCAGGACAACAGCCCTGCTCTATTCACACCTTGGAAGCTGACTTGTCTACCCATGGCAGAAGCTTGAGGAATTGACTCTCCAATAGGACAATTGGACTGTTTTTACACCAGTTATCCCACTATGAAGCATTGTCATCCCTTGTTTGTATCTGTTGCTGTAATTCTCACCATAATCTTTGCCATAGGTCTGGCAGAAACCATCTCCGCTGATTGGACTCATGATGAAATGTTTGTATTTACTCTCTTCTATCTCTTTTGAGAATTACTGTTTATTGTTACTGATGTGGTTTCCCTTTATGGTCTCAGAGTCCTCCTCCTGTGACCTATATAAACATACTACTTGGGTAGAAAATTTTGTCAATAAGACTTTGCTATTACTTACTATTCTTGTGCAGGCACTGTCATCTGGTCATGTACTCACAATCATATCATCTATTTAGTGTGTTCCACTGGTAATCAGAATATCTGCTTCAACCCCACTTACTACCCTTGGGAGCAATGGTTAGAGACCAGAAGCATCCACAATCCTTGTAACCTCATCAGCTGAATATAGACCTGATAAACAATGTCAATGGTCTTTGATACATGTACAGCCTAGACAAAGTAGATGTGGAGACATAGGCTATGGCTAAGGGGGCCTAACTTGAAAAAGAGCCTATACATCAAATGATAAATGTATATGCCAGGGAGACAATGCTTGGCTATGTGATGATATGGGTTCTTATTATTATCCTTACTGTAGTTGTGTTTCATTGGACACATGACAGAGGGTTAAGCACGCAGACCTCCTTTACAAGGAGAAAGCCACCCCTGACTGACCCATGGCACATGTAACCCTGTAAATTTCACTGTTCTTAAGCCATCAGATTGGACATAGGGTGACTTACAAATTGACAATTAAAAAAACAAAACAAATGGCCTCCTGAGCAAATTATTCAATACTATGGTCCTGCCACCTGGACAGAACACAGGTCCTGGAGCTATTGCACACCTATATATATGTACAACCTCATCATCAAGCTACAGGCTGTTGTTAACTAATAAAACTACAAAATCTCTCAATTTGTGGCAAAACAAAGCACTAAGATGCATAATGCCATCTATTGAAACCACTTGGCCTTAGACTATTTTTTGGCCTCTGAGAGAGGAATCTATGAAAATTTAACCTGAGCAACTGCTGCTTACAGATTGATGATTTTTTAAAAAGTCATAAAAGAGACCACAGACAAGATGAAAAAACTTTCCCATGTCCCCGTCCAGACTTGGAGAGGATGGAATCCCAATGACCTGTTTGGAAGATGGTTTTCTGTCTTAGGTAGACTCAAAACTCTGATAGGGCAATAGGCCTAATCCTAATATTTCCCTGTCTAACTCCCCTGATGCTACAATCTATCAAAACTATAATCAATGAGATGCTCTTTGACCCTGAATGGGTCCAAACCTCAAAGGGGGGAATAATGTAGCAAGAAAGAGTAAGCTAGAAAAGAAACAGAGAGGCTGGTGTTCTGATGATGAGATGGGGGATGGGATGGCAAAGCAGAGAGATAAGACTTAAAGAATTGAAACATGAAGGTCACATAGCACTGAGAAAATGAAATAGCCAATGGAGTCACATACAGCCATATGTGGGTTGAGCTTTGCTTTTTGCTTCTTTAACCTGTTTGCAAGGGTATATAAGGGGAGACCCCTTTGTTCATGGGGCTCAGCCTTTGGAAATGAGTCCATTGGGTCTGTGCCAGCACAATAAATGTTGCATCCTACTAATCTGCCTCAGATATTTCTATCTCAGCTCATAATTTCCCACAACAAACTTACTGCCAGACACACATTCTTCTAACTAAATAGCATAAAGAAAGGGAGTTACATGTTTCTTTGACACTCAGCATAATACAGTACTGTGAGCTAAAGTGAATGTTTCCTCCAATTACAAACTATTATAGCTGGGGTAAATCCTGTGACATACAGACCCTACTACAGGAGTTGAACTTGGTGTCAGGCATTCAACCTTCTAACTATGTTGGTTTCAGAATGGGAGTTCATTTTTCTATGAAAATCAGTATAATACTGTATTAGGAGCTAAAAATGAATGCATCTCTTATGTGGAGTAATACTGTAAAACAACAACATAATTGCAGAAGGTGAACATACTGGCAGATACTCAACCTTCTAACTAAGTTGGTTTTAGAATGGCAACTACATGTTAGTACATAAAATGAATGTTTCTACCAATTAATGACAATGGTAGATGGGGAATAATCCTGTGAAATACTGACCCATTTGCAAGAGCTGAACATAGTGCCACACATTCATCCTTCAAACTAACCTGCTACTTTCAATGACAGATACACTTTCTCTGAAATTCAGAATGCACATACACCATAATGATCTAAAATGAATGTTTCTCCCAATTAAAAAATAATGAGAGATGTGGAGTAGTTCTGTGAAATACTGACTCAATTCCAAGTGTTGAACTTACTGAGAGTCATTTTTGCTTCTAACTAATGTAGTTTTGAAATGTGAGTTACATGTTTCCATGAATTCAGCATAATACAGCAGTGTGAGTTGAAATAAATGGTTCTCCCAAATAGAAACAGAGATAAATGCATAGTAATCAAATGAAATACCAACTCCATTACAGGATTGAACGTACTGCTTTCACACTCAACCTACTAATTAAGTTGGTTTTAGAAAGGGAGTTTCATATTTCTCTGAATTTTAGCAAAAAACAGCATTATTGCCTAAAATGAATGTTACTCTGAACTAAAAACCCTGAAAAATGGGGAATAATCCGGTGAAACACAGACTCAGTTATAGGAGGTGAACTTGTTGCCAGACACTCAAACTACTAACTAAATTGGTTTTAGAATGGGAGTTACATGTGCCCTTGAAATTCAGCATAAGACAGAATTGTGAGCTAAAATAAATGTTTCCCTGAAACAAAAATCATTATAGAGGGGGAGTACTCCTGTGAAGTACTAACAATTCAAGAAATTGAATTTATTGCCAGACATCTAACCTTCTAACTAACTTGCTTTTATACTGGTAGTTACAAATTTCTATGAAATCAGAATAATATATACACTTTTGTGAGCTAAAATGAATGCTTCTTTCAAATAAAAGTCATGATAAATGGGGAGTAATCCTGTGAAATAGAATGTCTTCTCCAGTATTTGAATTTACTGCCAGACACTCATCCTTTTACTAAGTTGGCTCAAGAATGGGAGTTGCATAATTCTATGGAACTCACTAATAAAGCATTATGACTTGAATGAATATTTTCCCCATTAAAAATGGTGCTTGATGGCAATTAATCCTGTGATATACAGACACAATTTCAGAATTTGTACTTACTTTTGAGACATTTATTCTTCTAATAATTTGGTTTTAGAATGGGAGTCACATGTTTCTATGAAAGTAAGACGAATATTTCTCCCATTTTAAAATGGTGACAGACTAGGAGGAATTCTGTGAAATACTGACTCCATTACAGGAGTTGAACTTACTACCAGACATTCATCAATCTAACTAAGTTTGGGAATGGATTTTTTGTGTTCTTATGAACTTCAGCATAATACAGCATTATAAGCTAAAGTGAATGTTTTTCCCAAACAAAAAGTGATAAATGAGTAGTAACTCTGTGAAATAATAATTCTATTATGAGTTGACTTTAGTGCTCAAGTTTCAACCTTGTAACTAAGTTGGTTTTAGAATAGGAGTTACATGTTTCCAACAATTTCAGCATAATACAGCACTGTGAGCTAAAATGAATGTTTCTCCCAATTTAATGCCATGATAAATAGGAATAATTCTGTGAAATACAGACTCAATTCGAGGAGTTGAACATAATTCCAGACATTTACCCTTATATTGAACTTGCTTTTACAACAGATGTTAATATTTCTATTCACTTTAGAATAATACATACAACACTAGGAGTAAAATGGATGTTTCTCCCTAATAAAAAGCACTATACATGGAGATTAATCCTGTGAAATACAGACTCTACTTAGTAGCTGAACATACTGCCATTACTCTCAACCTTCTAGCAAAGTTGCTTAAAGAGTGGGAGTTACTTTTTTTTGACATACTGCATGATACAGCATTCTTATCTAAAATGAAGGTTTGTCCCAATCAAAAAAGGTGATAGATGGGAATTCATCAAATGAAATACAGACTCAATTGCAGGATTTGAAGTTACTGCAAGATACTGAACATTCTAAATAAGTTGACTTTACAATGGAAGGTAATTTTTCTATAAAATTCAGAATAAAACATACATTATGAGCTGAAATGAATGTTTCTTCCAATTAAAAGTGGTGAGAGACAGGATGTAATTCTGTGAAATACTGACTCCTTTACATGAGTTGAAATTACTGCCAGACATCCATCCTTCTAACTTAGTTGGTTTTGAAATAGGAGTTACATGTTTCCATGAAAATAAGCATTATGAGTTAAAATGAATGTTTTAGTCAAATAAAAAAAGGTGACAGGTGATAGTAGTCCACCAGAGGATACTTGTTTCTATGGAACTTTGAATAATATATACACCATTATGAGCTAAAATGAAAGTATCTCTGTAATAAAAACCGTGATAGATGGATAGTAATCCTGTGCAATATCAACTCTATTCAGTAGTTTAATTTACTGCCAGGTACTAATCCTTCTAAGTTGGTGTTAGAATGGTACATACATTTTTCTATGAAATTCAGTATACTGCAGCATTATGAGTTAAGTAAATGTTTTCCCCTTTAAAAACAGTGAGATATGGTACACTATGGGGAAGAATCCTGTGATAAAATCCAATTCCAGCATTTCAACTTACTGCCACACATTTATTCTCCAATGAGTTAGTTTTCAAATGTGAGTTATTGTTACCCTGATATTCAGCATAAATCAGCATTATGATCTAAATGAATGTTTCTCTTAATTAAAAATAGTGAAAAATGGGCAGTTATCCTGTGAAATAGGAACTCAGTTCAAGAAGTATATCTTACCTCTTGAAGTATATCTCTTGAAGTATATCTTAAAGTCTTGAAAATGTTGATTTGGGAATGGGAGTTACATGTTTCTATGAAATTAAGCATAATACTGCAACATAAGCCAAAATGAATGTTTCTCCCAAGTAAAGTTCATTGCAGATGGGGAGTATTCCTGTGACACACAGACTAATTCCAGTAATTGAATTTACTTAAAGACATTCAACCTTCTAGCCAGCTTGGTTTTGGAATGGCGGTAATATGTTCCTATGAACTTCAGGGTAATGCTGAAGTATGAGTCAAAATGAATGTTTCTCCCAATTAAAAATGGTGATAGGTGAAAAGTAATTCTGCAAAATACCAACTCCATTACAGGATTGAAATAACTGACGGGCATTTTTCCTAACTGAGATAGTTTTGGATGTGAGTTACAGGTTTCCATACATTTCATCATAATACAGCATTATGAGCTGAAATGAATATTTCTCCAAGAAAAATCGTGATAGATGGTAATTAATCCAGAAACATACAGACTGAATTCCAGGAAGCTTATTGTCAGGAATTCATCATTCTAAATTAAGTTGGGTTTAGAATAAGAGTTAAATTTTTCTATGAAAATCTGCAAAACACACCATTAGGTTGTAAAATGAATGTTTCTCCCAATTATAAATGGTTATAGATTGGGAGAAGTGCCTTAAAGTCCAGACTTATTTCTAGTAGTTGCACTTACTGCCAGACATTAAACATTCTAACCAAGTTATTTAAACAGTAGGAGTAACATGTTCCTTTTAAATTCAATATAATACTGTATTATGAGCTAAAATTAAAGTTTTTCTCCATAAAACAGGGATAGTGGTGGAGTAATCCTGTGAAATACTGGCTCAATGTCAGGAGATGAATGTACTACCTGACATTTAACTTCTGACTAAGTTGGGCTTAAAATGGGAGTTGCATGATTCTATGAAATTCAGCATAATACAGCATTATGGGAGATAATGAATATTTCTCCCAATTAAAAATGATGAGAGATGGGGAAGTAATCCTGTGACATACAAACTCAATTCCAATAGTTTAACTTACTGAAAGACATTCCATCTTCTACTTGTCAGTTTTAGAATGGGAGTTACATGTGTCAATGAAATTCAGCATAACAGTGCAGTATGAGCTAAACTAAATGTTTTTCCCACTGAAAAACTGTGAGAGATGGAGAGTCATTATGTGAAATATGGATTCAATTCCAGTAGGTGAACATACTGACAGACATTTATCATTCAAACTGAGTTGGTTGAAGAATGGGAGTGTCATGTTTGTATGATAATCTGCATAATACAGCAACAGAGGTTGAAATGTTTTTCCAAATTAATAATAGTGATCAATGGGAGGTAATCCTGAGAAATCTAGACTCAATTCCAGGAGTTGAACTTACTGCCAGAAATTCAACTTTCAAAAAGATTGTTAAAGAATGGTAGTTATATGTATCTGTGAAATTCAGTATAATACAGCATTATAAGCTAAAATGAATGTTTCTACCTATGAAAAAATGATGATAGAATGGGAGGAATCCTGAGAAATACAGACTGATTTGCTGGGATTGAATTTACTGCAGGACAACCAGAATTCTAACTAAGTTGGATTAAGAATGGGAGTTACATATTTCTATGAAAAACTGCATAATACACAATTCCGAGGTAAAATGAATGATTCTCCAAATTCCAAATGGCCAAAAATTGTAAGTAATGTGTGAAACCCAAACTCAATTCCAAGAGTGGAACTTACTGCCAGACATAAGGTTGCTCTCAAATTTGTCTAAAGAAAGGGAGTTACATGTTTCTATGAAATTCAGCATAACACTGCATTATGAGTTAAAATTAAAGTTTCTCTCAAATAGAAACAGATATAAGAGGCAAGTAATCCTGTGAATTACAGACTTAATTCCAGGAGTTGAACATACTGCTAGACATTAAACCTTCCAAGTAAGTTGAGTTTGTAACAGGAGTTACATGTTTTTATGAAATCTAGCATAATATAGCATTGTGAGCTAAAATGAATGGTCCTCCCAAATAAACCCATAACTGATTCGAACTAGCACTGTGAGACACAGAATCAACTTTAGGTGTTGAACTTGCTGCCAGATGGTCATCATTATAACTAAGGTGATTCAAGAATAAGAGTTATATGTTTCTATGAAAATCCACAATAGACAGCATTAGGAGGCAAAATGAATCATACCCCAAAGAAAAAATGTGATAGATAGGAAGGAATCCATTGGAATACAGGCAGAGTTCCAGTAGTCAAACTAACTGCCAGACATGCAACCTTCTAAGGAAGTTGGTTAATGAATGGGAGTTAAATTTTTCTATGAAATTCAGCATTATACAGCATTATGAGTTACTCTGAATGTTTCTTCTAATGAAAAATGGTGATAGATGTGGAAGAATACTGTGAAATCCAGACTTAATTCCAGTAGGTGAACTTTGTCCTTGACATTGAGTCTTCCAACTACATTGGTTAAATAATGTGAGTGCATATTAAATGAAATTCAGCATAATACTACATTATGAAATAAATGGATGTTTCTCCCAAGTAAAATGAGATGGGAAGCAATCCCATGAAATACAGACTGAACACCAGGAAGTGAATTTATTGCTGGACACTCATCCTTTTAAATAACTTTGGTGTAGAAGGAGCATTGCATATTTTATTGAAATTTGATATAATATATCATTATGAGCTACAATGAATGCTTTTCCCAATTACGAACTGTGATAGATGGGGAGTAATCCTGTGAAAATAATTCTAGGAGTTGAAGTTACTACCCAACACTCATCTATCCAATGAAGGTGATTTTAAAATTGCAGTTACGTGTTTCTATATAGTTCAGCATAATATGGCACTATGAGCTATAATGAATGTTTATTCCAGAACAAATGGTTGGTGATAGTAAGAAATCCTCTGAGAAGCAGACTAAATTCCAAGAGTTGAACTTCATTTCAGACATTCAACCGTCTATCTAAGTTGGTTATAGAGTGGGAGTTAAATGTTTCTATGAAATTTAACATAGTACAGCATTCTAAACTAAAATGAAGTTTCTACCAGTGAAAAACAGTGTTGCATGGGGAGGAATCCTGTGAAATACATACTCAATCCTGTGAATAGAACTTACTGCCAGACATTCAACCTTCTCACTATGTTTCTTAATAAATGGGAGTTGCATGTTTCCATGTAATTCAGCAATAATGAATGCTTCTCCCAGAAAAACAGAGAGAGCTAGGGAGTATAGAGTGAATTCCAGCTTTGAACTTACTACCTGACATGCATCTTTCTAACAAAGTTGATTGTAGACTTTGACACATGATTCTATTAAATTCAGCATAATACTGCAGTATGAGCCAAAATGACTGTTCCACCCAATGAAAAACCGTGAAAGATAGGGAATAATTCTGTGAAAAGTATATTCAATTCCAGAGTTGAACTTGTTACTTGACCCTATCCTTCTATATAAGTTGGGTTTTGAATGGGAGTTAAAAATTTCCATGAAATTCAACAAAATAGAGCATTATAACCTAAATGAATGATTATCCCAATTGAAAATGGTGATAGATTGGGAGTAAATCTTTTAAAATGCAGACTGAATTTCAAGGGTAGAAAACACTGTGCAGGACATTCAACTTTCTATACATTTTTCTTTTAGAATAGGAATTACATACTATTTTGAAATACAGCATAAAATGCCATTTTCTGCCTTAATGAATGTTTATCCCAGTTGATAATGGTGAGAGATGGGAGATATCCTACGATATACCATCTTATTTCTGAATATGGTTCATTGTGCAGGCCATTCACTCCTCTAAGTAAGTTGTAATTAGTATTATATATAGATATAGATATAGACATTATATCATCTATAATATATATGAGATATATATGTAATATTTGATATATATATCTCATATTAAATGTATCATTATATATATATATATATATGTTTTTCCCTTTTAGGGGAAAGGTTACAGAGTTGAGACAGGGAACCAGATGAGAAGGAATCTTTGGAGTTGGTTCCACAGGCAGACCTTGGTGGGGTGGGGGAAAGGGCTGATGCTTGTGCTAGGATGGTGAGGGCATGGCCAGACCAGGCCCGGGGGCTGATTATGTTGCAACTGTCCTGCAAGGCCCCCACCTTGCCCTACCTTTATGTCTTGAAGAACCTGAAATCAGTGGCCCAATACCAATCTGCAGGAATCCAGGATGTAGCAGTTTTGAAGTTCTGAAGAATAGGGCTTCATGACCTTAAATGAATATTTCTCCTAATTAGAATGCTGATGGATGGGCAGAAATCTTATGAAAAAAGAAACTATTAACCAAAGAAAAATTGTGAAAGACAATCCTCATCTATCTAAGTTGGTTTTAGAATGGGAGTTACATATTTCTCTGAAATTCAGTATCATATAGCATTATCAGAAAAAATGAATGATTCCTTTAATTAAAAATGATTGTAGAGAGATCCAAAACAGCAACTGGGACACAGATGCAGAATGAGTGAGCTCTGTGAATCAGGGACCTTGCTGAGATGCTGCAGACACACTTGGCTGAGGGAAAGCACAAGACAGAGCTGAAATGTCAGCACCCTGATCCCCTAGCCCATGGAAGGCTTCTCTGAACCACGATACACTGAAAGAACAGGTGGGCCACCAACCCCACACCACCACTCTCCACCCACCGGTCCACAACCCCACTGCCAGGCCATAGGCACACCAGACCTCTGCCCCACAGGCTCACCAGGCCTCTGCCCATAGGCCCACCAGCCACTGCCCTGCCAGAGCACCACCCATCAGTCTGCTGCCCACCCACGAGCCTGTGGGCCTGCCAGGCCACCACCCCCTGGCCCACCAGGCTGCCACCCCACAGGCCCATCAGGCTGCCACCCAGCTGGGCCATCACCTCCCTATCTGCCAGACTGCTGCCCACCCACTGGCCCACAGGCCTGCCAGTGGCCATTGGCCACTGGCAAGCCACTCCATGGCCCTACAGGCCTGCCAGGCCACCACCCACTGGCTTCCAGACACCTTCCCACAGGCACACTGGCCCACAACCCACCCACTGGTCCCCTGGTCCACCAGGCACAGACCACTGGTCCACCTGCCCACCACCCATCAGTCGCCTCTGTCTGCCCACCAGCCCACCAGCTGCCAGCTCAAACATGCCTGGGAGACCTTCGGTGGGCCAAACAGAATACTCTCCTGATGGAGACACACTTGCCAAAAAAAAAAAGAAGAAACAAAACTCCAAAACCCTGAACCCTAAGCCCATAAAAAGCTACTCTACCTCACGTTACATGAAGAAAAGAGGAAAGAGGAGGGCTCCAGCTCTGTGGGATGCAGCTCAAACCTGCCTAGGAGATGCAGACAAACAGGACTGGATGCTAAAGGAGTAACACCAGAACTACTAAGACTGAAATACTACTGCTCCTGAACTGGAAATTTTTTTTCTTTTGTCTTTAAGTGTTTGTTTCTCTTGTTCACTTTTTGATTGTCCACCATCTCTCGCTGTTGATTTCTTTGATTCTCCATTTTTTTCTTTTTCTTTTGCTTTTTTCCCTTCTTTCTTGGTTTTGTTAGTTTTACTATTGTAAGTTAGCTAGTACTAAATTAAACAAAGACAAGGGACAGACACATTACCAAGTGGAATGATGGGAAGAAAAAGGGATGGAAACCGTTCTCCCCCCAAAAATAGATTAGTACAGGATTCAGATAGAAATAAAGTAAATGGATACCCAGATCTAGACTCCAACTAAACAAAGATAAACTATACCAAGGAACCCAACAAAGCCCAGAACATCCTGAAAGAAGAAAACCTGCAAGTAACCAATGAGAATTTCATATAAATGTTACTAGACACAGTCAACTAAAAAATACAGGATGCTCTCAAGAAATTCCAAGACAACAAAAATAAAGAATATGAGAAAACACAAAAACAAGTAAATGAACTCATAGGAGCCATGCATAAACACCAAAGTGAAACAGAGAACACCATAAACAGAAAGATAAATGAATTAACAATGAAAATTGACAATTTTAAAGAGGAAATGACCCACAATATGGAAACCCTCAGAAAAAAGAATGTAACAGAAATACAAAACAAAATGGAAGGCCAATCCAGCAGACTAGAACAAGCAGAAGACAGAATCTCACAAATTGAAGAAGAAATGGAAATTAAAGAAAAAAACTGAAGAAGCATTAGTCAGACAACTCAAGACCTGTGTAACGAATATGCAAGAACTCACCAACTTCATCAAAAGACCAAATCTGAGAATCAAGGACATTGAAAAGGAGAATAGGTGCAATAAAAAGGAATCTGTAATATAATCAACAAAATAATAACAGAAAATTTCCCATTCTAGAGAAAACATTGCCCATTCAGATGCAGGAAACCTCCAGGACACCAAACAGACTTGACCAAAATAAAACTACCCCACGACATATTATCATTAAAACAACAAATAAAGAATAGAGAAAGAATATTGAAGTCTGTAAGAGAGAAAAAACAAATAACATACAAAGGTAAACCCATCAATATCACAGCAGATTTCCCCATGGAAACCTTAAAAGCAAGAAGTGCATGGAATGAGATATTCTTGGAACTGAGTTGAAAATAACTTCAACCCTAGGATAATCTACCCAGCAAAGGTATAATTCAAAATAGATGGAGCAATAAAAGTCTTCCATTATAACCAGAAACTAAAACAATATATGACAATATATATATATAAAACAATCCACCACTACAAAAGATTCTTCAAGGATTTCTGCACATAGAAAGTGAACACAAACAAAACCATGAAAGGGCAGGCAGTGCCAAACCACAGGAGAAGAAAAGGCAAGAAAGTAGAGAGTAACAGTGACTCAACTTCACACAATCAAATCCTTAAATAACAAAGACAACTAAATGACAGGAATCACCACATACCTATCAATAATAACACTGAATGTTAACGGACTTAATTCCCCCATCAAAAGACTCCATTTGACAAACTGGATTAAAAAGGAAGAGCTAACAATCTGCTGCCTACAGGAGACCTGTCTCATCAACAGAAACAAGCACTGGCTGCAGGTGAAATGCTGGAAGAATGTTTACCAAACCAACAGTCCCCCAAAAGAGGCAGGGGTAGCAATACTTATCTCAGACAAAGAAGACTTCAACTTATATTGATCAAATGAGATAAAGAAGGATACTATATACTAATAAAAGGGGAAATACATCAAAAGGAATTAACAATTATCAACCTATATACATGAAAATCAATGCACCCAATTTCATCAAACATCCTCTAAGGGACATAAAAACAAATATAGAATCCAACACAGTGGTAGTGGGAGACTTTATACCCCCCTATCACCAAGAGATAGGTCATCCAAACAAAAAAATCAATAAAGAATTTTTAGAACTAAATCACATCATAGATCAAATGGACCTAGCTTATGTCTACAGAATATTTCATGCAGTTATGCACAATATACATTCTTCTGAGCAGCTTAAGGAACCTTCTCCAAAATTGATCATATGTTAGGGCACAAAGCAAGTCTCAGTAAATATAAGAAAATAGAAATAATTCCATGAATTCGACCTGATCACATGCATTAAAACTATAAATCACCAACAAAAACAACAGTAAAAACATGCAAACAATTGGAATCTAAAGAACACATTGTTCAATGATCAATGGGTCATTGATGAAATAACAGAAAAAATTAAAATGTTCCTGGAAGTTAATGAAAATGAAAACATGAACTACCAGAACCTAAGGGACACAGCAAAAGCAGTCCTAAGAGGAAAGTTTATACCCATGAGTGCATATATTAAAAGGTCAGAAAGATCTCAAATCAATGACCTAATGCTGCATCTCAAACACCTAGAAGAACAAGAACAAGCATATCCCAAAAAAAGCAAAAGAAGAGAAATAATAAAAATAAGGGCTGAAATCAATAAAATAGTAACAAAAAAAAAACAAAGAATCAATGAAACAAAAATCCAGATCTTTGAAAAAATAAACAAGATTAACAGACCCCTGGCAAACCTGGCTAAAATGAGGAGAGAAAACACCCAAATCAGTATGATCAGAAATGCAAAAGGAGAAATAACAGCAAACTCTATGGAAATCCAGGGAATCATAAGAGACTACCTTAAGAATTTATATTCTAATAAATTTGAAAATCTTGAAGAAATAGACAGATTTCTAGATATTTATGATCATTCAAAACTGAACCAAGAGGATATTAATCATTTGAATAGACCAATAACAGGAAATGAAATTGAAGCAGAAATAGAGTCTCTCAAAAAAAGAAAAGTCCAGGACCTCTTGGATTCTCTGCTGAATTCTATCAGACCTTTAAAGAAGAAATAATACCAACCCTCTTTAAAACCGTTCCATGAAATAAAAAGGGAAGAAACAAAGCCTAATACATTTTATGAAGCCAATATTACTCTCATCCCAAAGCCAGACAAAGACACCTCCAAAAAAAGGAGAACTAAAGGCCAATTTCCTTAATGAACATCAATGCAAAAATCATCAATAAAAAAATGGCAAATCGAATCCAACAAAACATCAGAAAGATCATCCACCATGACTAAATTGGCTTCATCCCAGTTGTGCAGGGGTGGTTCAACATACTCAAATCTATAAAGATAATACAGCACATTAATAGAAGCAAAGACAAAAACCACTTGATCAACTTTATAGATGCAGAAAAAGCCTTCGACAAGAACAAACACCACTTCATGATAAAAACTCTAAGAAAACTAGGAATAGAAGGATGTACATCAACATTTTAAAGGCTACATATGACAAATCTACAGCCTCATCATACTTAATGGTGAAAAGCTGAAATCATTTCCCCTGCAATCAGGAATGACACATAGTGCCCACTATCCCCACTCCTATTCAACATAGTCCTGGAATTCCTAGCCAGAGCAATTAGGCAAGAAGAAAAAATAAAAGGAATACAAATAGGTAAAGAAACTTTCAAAAATCCCTATTTGCGGATGATATGCTCTTATACCTTAAAGACCCAAAAAAGTCTACCCAAAAGCTTCTAGACACCATCAACAGCTACAGGTGGCATGATACAAAATACACTTACAAAAACTATTAGCTTTTTTATACACCAACAACAAACAAATTGAGAAAGAATATATGGAAACAATTCCATTTACAATAGCCTCAAAAAAATCAAATACCTAGGTGTAAACTTAACAAAGGATGCGAATGACCTCTACACAGAGATCTACAAAGCCCTGAAGAGAGAGATCAAGAAAGACTACAGAAGATGGAAAAATCTCCCATGTTCATGGATTGGTAAAATCAACATAGTAAAAATGGCTTTACTAACAAAATCAATCTACATGTTTAATGCAATTCCCATCAAAATCCCAATGAATTTCATCACAGAGATTGAAAAATTTACCCTAAAGTTCATTTGGAAACACAAGAGACCTTGAACACCTAAGGCAAAACTCAGCAAAATGAGCCATGCTGGAGGCATCACAATACCCAACTTCAAACTATATTACAATGCAATAGCAATAAAAACAGCATGGTCCTGGAACAAAAGCAGAAATGAAGACCAGTGGAACACAATAGAGGACCCAGATATGACAAAGTTTCCAGAAATATAAGATGGAGAAAATACAGCTTCTTCAACAAATGTTGCTGGGGAAAGTGGTTATCCATCTGCAAGAAACTGAAACTAGATCATGTTTATAACCCTGTACTAGTATCAACTCAAAATGGATCAAGGACTTTAATATCATACCCGAAATTCTGAAGTACAGGAAAGAGCAAGAAACACTCTGGAATTGATAGGTATAGGCAAGGACTTCCTCAATAGAACACCAGCAGCTCAGCAATGAAGAAAATGAATGGATAAATGGGACTTCATAAAATTAAAAAGCTTCTGCACAACAAAAGAAATGGTCTCTAAACTGAAGAGACCACCCACAGAGTGGGAGTAAATATTTGCCAGTTATACATCAGACAAAGGACTGAAAACCAGAATATATGGGGAACTTAGGAAAATAAACTCTCCCAAAATCAAAAAACTAATATAGAAATGGGCCACTTAACTAAAC
Source organism: Castor canadensis (assembly GCF_047511655.1). NCBI lineage: Eukaryota > Metazoa > Chordata > Mammalia > Rodentia > Castoridae > Castor > Castor canadensis. The sequence continues at coordinate 104,369,227 of NC_133388.1, read as the reverse complement.
AGAACTTTCTCCGAGGAAGAAATTTAAATGGCAAAAAAAACACATGAAAAAATGCTCACCATCTCTAGCCATAAAGGAAATGCAAATCAAAACCACACTTAGACTCCACCTCACCCCTGTTAGAATAGCCATCATCAAAAACACTACCAACAACAAGTGTTGGTTTGGGTGTGGGGATAAAGGAACCCTCATGCACTGCTGGTGGGAATGCAAACTAGGGCAACCACTCTAGAAAAAATTTGGAGGCTTATGATAAATCTAAGCATAGAGCTGCCATATGATCCAGCAATGCCACTCCTGGGTTATTCCCAAAGGAATGTGACAGAGGTTACTCCAGAGGCACTTTCACACACATGTTTATTGCAGAGCTATTCACAATAGCCAAGTTATGAAAGTAGCCAAGATGCCCCACTACTGATGAATGAATTAAGAAAATGTGATATTTATACACCATGGAGTTCTACTCAGCCATAAAGAAGAATGAAATCTTATCATTCGCAAGTAAATGGATGGATCTGGAGAACATCATTCTAAGTGAGGTTGGCTGGGCTCAGAAGACCAAAAGTCATATATTCTCCCTCATATGTGGACTTTAGATCTAGAGCAAGTACAGCAATGTGGTTGGACTTGGGTCACATGATAAGGGGAGAGCACACACAGAAGGTCTGGGGATGTAAGAAACCCAAAACATGATAGTATTTTATGTCCTCACTGAAGAGGAACCAATACAGAAATTTTAAAAAGACAGAGGTAAATATGAGAAAGGGATCAGGAACTAGAGAAAAGGTCAGTTAGAGATGAATCAACTTGGGTTGTAACATTTGTATATGGAAGCAATGCTAGGAATCTCTCTGTATGATTATCTTTAACTCAAATAGCAAAAATGCTTTGTCTTATTATTCCTATGTCTTCTCTTAAACAAAATTAGGGATAAGGGCAGAACAGGTTCTGCCTGGAAGTAGTGGGAGAGATGGTGGGGGTGGAGGTGTGGGGGAGAAATGACCCAAACAATATATGCACATGTGATAAATCAATAATAAAAAATTAAAAATAAACCAAAAACAATGATAGATGGAGAATAATCCTGTGAATATAGACTCAATTCCAGGGGTAAAACACACTGCTTGAAAATCAACCTTCTAACTTTGCTCATTGAAGAATGTATGTGCATGTTCCCATGAAACTCAGCATAATACTGCATTATGAACTATAATGATTATTTCTCTCAGGTAAATAGTGATAAGTGGGAAGTTATCTTGTGAAAACAAACTGAATTACAGGATATAAACTTACTTGTGGATTCTCAACCTTCTAAATAATTGGGTTAGAATGATATTTAAGTGATTCTATGAAATTCAGCATAAAAACTGCATTATGAACAAAGTGAATGTTTTTCCCAATTACAGACTGTAATAGATATGGAGTAATCCTGGAAACAGAGAATTAATTACAGCAGTCGAATTCACTGTCTCACATTCATTTTTCAAATGAAATTGATTTGAAACTTGGAGTTACATTTTTCTTTGAAATTCAACATAATACTGCATTATGAGTGAAAATCAATGTTTCTCCCAATGAAAAATGGTGATGGGTTTGAAGTAACATTGTGAGATATGGAGTGAATACAATGATTTGTATTTGCTTCCAGACATTAAACCTTCTAACAACATAGGTCAAGGATAGGGTGTTACATGTTTCATGGAATTCAGCATAATACAGCATTATAAGCTAAAATGAATGTTTCTTCCAACGCAAAGCAGTGATGACTATGGGGGAATCCTGTGAAATATAGTCTCAATAACAGGAGTTGAACTTTGTGTCAGACATTGAAGCTGCCAACTATAGTTTTTAAAGAATGGGAGTGCATGTTCCCATGAAATTCAGCATAATACTGCAATATGAACTGAAATAAATGTATCTCCCAGAAAAACCATTGTCAATGGGAAGTAATCATTTGAAATGCAGTCTGAATTCCAGGAGTTGAACTTATTCCTGGACATTCATCCTTCAAAATAAGTTGGGTTTGGAATGAGAGTTACATGTTTTCAATATATTCAGCATAATATGGCATGATGAGCTGAAATGAATGTTCCCCCCAACTACAAACTGTGATATTTGTGTAGTCATCCTGTGCAAAACAGAACAAATTCCAGGAGTTGAACTTACTGTTCAACACTAATGTTTCTAATGAAGTTGATTTGAGTGTTGGAGTTACATGTTTTTATGAAATTCAATATAATACTACATTATGAGCTACATATGATACTACATTATGATTCTCCAGATGAAAAATGGTAATGGGTGTAAAGTAATACTATGAAATACAGATTCAATACTAAGATTTGTATTTGCTACAAAACATTAAACCTTCTAACTATATTGGTTAAGCATAGGATATTACATATTTCTATGAAAGACCATGCCTGTAACACACACCTCGTCCGACTCTACAGTGCTGTACAGACCATCTCCAGTGAGCTCCATCTCCAGTGCCTCAGTGGTTCTGAGGCAGTCCATAAACATCCAGGAGGTGGCAGTGTAGAATTTCCAAAAATACTGCTTTAGGACCATAAATGAATATTTGTCCCAATTATAACGGTTATGGATGGGGAAAAATCTTATGAAATGCATAATCATTCATAAAATGAAACATTTGAAAGACATTCCACCTTCTAACTAAGTTGGATTTAGAATGGGAATTACATGTTCATGAAATTTCCCATAATACACTATTTGGACATGAGATGAATGTTTTTCCCACTTACAAATGGTGAAAGATCCATTCTCAGATCAAGTAGTTGAACAGACTGGCAGACATTCAACTTTGTAACATTACAGTTTATTAGGAGAGGAACAGCTTTCAGTCTAGGTGTTGTTTCTAGACTGAAACCGGGGGCAAGGGTGGGGGACAAGAAATGAAGTGAGAGACATTTCCATTCCCCCATCTGAGAAATGGGAACAAAAACTCCTATATGTATTATTTTGAATTTCATGAAAGCATGTAAATCTTAACAAAAACAAACTTAGTTATAAGGTTGAATGTCTGGCAGTAAATTGATTTCCTGAATTAATCTGTACTTCACAGAATTCCTACCCACTTTTCACACTTTTTAATTGGGAGAAACATTCATTTTTGCTCATAATGCTGCATGTATTATTATGAATTTCATGGAAAAGTATAACACCATTCTAAACAATCTTAGAATGGTTTTTGTCTAATGTAAAATCAATTCTTGGCACTAAGACTGTATTTCACAGGATTACTCCACATTCATGTTTTTTTAGATAAAATTCATTTTAGATCATAATGCTGAATGTGTTATTCTGAATTTCATAGAAATATGCAACTCCCTATTAAAACCAACTTGTTTAGAAGATCTAATGCTCAACTCCTGGAACGAGTCCATATTTCACAAGGTTATTCATCATCTATCATCTGTGATTGTTGTGAGAAATGTTTACCTTAGCTCACAATGCTGTATTATGCTGAAATACAATATAACTCTCATTATAGAGCCAACATAGTTAGGTGGTCAAATATTTGGCTCTAATTTTAATTCCTGCAATTTTGTCTGTATTACAAGATATTTCTCCCCATATATCATGGGTTTTTATTGGAGAAACATTCATTTTAGGTCACAGAGCTGCATTATGCTGAATTTCTGAGAAATATGGAATTCCCATTCTAAAACCAACATAGTTGGAAGGTTAACTGTCTGACAGCAGGTTGACCTTTTGTAAATGGGGCTGTATTTCACAAGCTTGCACGTTAACTGTCACAATTTTTGGAGAGAAGCACTGATTTCAGCAGATAATGGTCTATGGATTATTCTAAATTTCATAGAACCATGTAACTCCCATTCTAAAACCAACTTAGCTAGAAAGTTGAATGGCAGTAAATTGAATTATTGGACTTGAGTCTGTATTTCAAAGACTTAATCCACACCTATCCCTGTTTTTAATTGGGAGAAATACTCATTTTAGGCAATAATGCTCCCTTGTTATTTTAACTTTCATAGAAAAATGTAATTCTTATTCTAAAAAACCAAAATGTTGGTGGAATATTTTGCAGTGAAATTAACTCTTGGAATGGAGTCTGTGTTTCACAGGATTACTCCTGATCTATTGCATTTTTTGTGGGGCAGGGAGAGAAAACTTCACTTTATCATGTTTCATTCTGTACTATTATGCCTAATTTTGTAGAAACATGTAACTCGGATTCTTTTTATTTATTCATTTATTCATATACATTGTTTGAGCCATTATCCACCCCCTGCCCCACACCTCCTCCCTCTCCCCCCAACACCTCCTCACTTCCTGGAAGAACCTGTTCTGCCCTTTTCTACAATTTTGTTGAAAAGAAGACATAAGCAATAATAAGAAAGACAAAGCGTTTTTGCTAGTTGAGGTAAGGATAGCTATACAGAAAGATTCCTAGCAATTCTTCCATGCACAAGTGTATTACAACAGGAATAGATTAATCTGTACCTGACCTCATCACTACTTCCAGATCACCTTCCCATATTGACCTCCATCATTTTAAGGTTACTGTATTAACTCCTCTGCAGTGGGGACATCAAACACTTTCAAGTTTTGGGTTTCCTACTTATCCACATAACTTCTGTATGTGCTGTAACCTTAGCGTGTGACCCAAGTCCAACAACATTGCTGAAATTCCCTAGATCTAAAGTCTTCATATGAGGGACAACATATAATTTTGGTCTTCTGAACCTGGCTAACCTGGCTCAGAATGATGTTCTCTAGTTCCATCCAATTACTTGAAAATAATAAAATTTCATTCTTCTTCATGGCCTAGTAAAACTCCATTGTGTATAAGTAGCACGTTTTCTTAATCCGTTTGTCAGTAGTGGGGTATCTTGGCTGTTTCCACAACTTGGCTATTGTGAATACTGCTGCAGTAAACATGGGTGTTCAGGTGCCTCTGGAGTAACCTGAGTCACATTCCTTTGGGTATCTCCCTGGGTCTGGACTTGCTGGATCATATGGCAGATCTATGTTTAGTTTTTAAAGAAGCCTCCATGTTGTTTTACATAGTAGTAGCACTAGCTTGCATTCCCTCCAGCAGTGTATGAGGGTTCCTTTTTCCCCACATCCTAGAAAATACCTGATGTTGGTGGTGTTTTTGATGACAGCTATTCTAACAGGGGTGAGGTGGAATCTTTTATTTTTATTTTATTATTCATATGTGCATACAAGGCTTGGGGCATTTCTCCCCCCTGCCCCCACCCCCTCCCTTACCACCTACTCTGCCCACTCCCTCTCCCCCCACCCCCTCAACACCCAGCAGAAACTACTTTGCTTTTATTTCTAATTTTGTTGTACAGAGAGTGTAAGTAATAATAGGAAGGAACAAGGGTTTTTGCTCATAGAGATAAGGACAGCTATACAGGGAGTTGACACACATTAATTTCCTGTGTGTGTGTGTTACCTTCTAGGTTAATTCTTTTTGATCTAATCTTTTCTCTAGTTCCTGGCCCCCTTTTCCTATTGGCCTCAGTTGCTTTTAAGGTATCTGCTTTAGTTTCTCTGCATTAAGGGCAACAAATGCTAGCTAGTTTTTTAGGTGTCTTACCTATCCTCACCCCTCCCTTGTGTGCTCTCGCTTTTATCATGTGCTCAAAGTCCAATCTCATTGTTGTGTTTGTCCTTGATCTAATGTCCACATATGAGGGAGAACATATGATTTTTGGTCTTTTGGACCAGGCTAATCTCACTCAGAATGATGTTCTCCAATTCCATCCATTTACCAGTGAATGATAACATTTCGTTCTTCTTCATGGCTGCATAAAATTCCATTGTGTATAGATACCACATATTCTTAATCCATTCGTCAGTGGTGGGGCATCTTGGCTGTTTCCATAACTTGGCTATTGTGAATAGTGCCACAATAAACATGGGTGTGCAGGTGCCTCTGGAGTAACCTGTGTCACAGTCTTTTGGGTATATCCTGAGTGGTATTGCTGGATCAAATGGTAGATCAATTAAGTAGCCTCCAAATTTTTTTCCAGAGTGGTTGTACTAGTTTACATTCCCACCAACAGTGTAAGAGGGTTCCTTTTTCCCCTCATCCTCGCCAACACCTGTTGTTCGTGATGTTGCTAATGATGGCTATTCTAACAGGGGTGAGGTGAAATCTTAGTGTGGTTTTAATTTGCATTTCCTTTATTGCTAGAGATGGTGAGCATTTTTTCATGTGTTTTTTGGCCATTTGAATTTCTTCTTTTGAGAAAGTTCTGTTTAGTTCACTTGCCCCTTTCTTTATTGGTTTATTAGTTTTGGGAGAATTTAGTTTTTTAAGTTCCCTATATATTCTGGTTATCAGTCCTTTGTCTGATGTGTAGCTGGCAAATATTTTCTCCCACTCTGTGGGTGTTCTCTTCAGTTTAGAGACCATTTCTTTTGATGAACAGAAGCTTTTTAGTTTTATGAGGTTCCATTTATCTATGCTATCTCTTAGTTGCTGTGCTGCTGGGGTTTCGTTGAGAAAGTTCGTACCTATACCTACTAACTCCAGAGTATTTCCGAATCTTTCTTATCAACTTTAGAGTTTGAGGTCTGATATTAAGATCCTTGATCCATTTTGAGTTAATCTTGGTATAGGGTGATATACATGGATCTAGTTTCAGTTTTTTGCAGACTGCTAACCAGTTTTCCCAGCAGTTTTTGTTGAAGAGGCTGCTATTTCTCCATCGTATATTTTTAGCTCCTTTATCAAAGACAAATTGGTATATTGGTCTGGCTTCATATCTGGGTCCTCTATTCTGTTCCACTGGTCTTCATGTCTGTTTTTGTGCCAGTACCATGCTGTCTTTACTATTATGGCTTTGTAATATAGTTTGAAGTCAGGTATAGTGATACCTCCAGAATTGTTCTTTTGACTGAGTATTGCCTTGGCTATTCAGGGCCTCTTGTGTTTCCATATAAATTTCACAGTAGATTTTTCTATCTCTTTAATGAATGTGATTGGAATTTTGATGGGAGTTGCATTAAACATGTAGATTACTTTTGGGAGTATCGACATTTTTACTATGTTGATTCTACCAATCCATGAGCATGAGAGATCTCTCCACTTTCTATAGTCTTCCTCAATCTCTTTCTTCAGAAGTTTATAGTTTTTCTTGTAGAGGTCATTCACATCTTTTGTTAGGGTTACACCTAGGTATTTGATTTTTTTTGAGGCTATTGTAAATGGAATTGTTTTCATACATTCTTTTTCAGTTTGCTCATTGCTAGTGTATAGAAATGCTAATGATTTTTCTATGTTGATTTTATATCCTCCTACCTTGCTATAGCTATTGATGATGTCTAGAAGCTTCTGAGTAGAGTTTTTTGGGTCCTTAAGGTATAGGATCATGTCGTCTGCAAATAGGCATATTTTGACAGTTTCTTTACCTATTTGTATTCTTTTTATTCCTTCTTCTTGCCTAATTGCTCTGGCTAGGAATTCCAGTACTATGTTGAATAGGAGTGGAGATAGTGGGCATCCTTGTCTGGTTCCTGATTTTAGAGGGAATGGTTTCAGTTTTTCTCCATAAGTATAATGCTGGCTGTAGGTTTGTCATATATAGCTTTTATAATGTTAGGTACTTTCCTTCTATTCCTAGTTTTCCTAGAGCTTTTATCATGAAATGGTGTTGGATCTTATCAAAGGTTTTTTCTGCATCTATTGAGATGATCAAGTGGTTTTTGTCTTTGCTTCTGTTAATGTGGTTTATTATGTTTATTGATTTTCGTATGTTGAACCACCCCTGCATCCCTGGGATGAAGCCTGCTTGGTCGTGGTGAGTAATCTTTTTGATGTGTTGTTGAATTCGGTTGAGGTGGAATCTTAGTGTGGTTTTGATTTACATTTCCTGTTTGGCTAGAGATGTTGTGCATTTTTTCATGTTTTTTGGCCATTTGAATTTCCTCATTTGAGAAATTTCTATTTAGTTCAATTGCCATTTCTATATTGGTTCATTGATTTTAGGAGAGTTTACTTTTATGAGTTCCCTGTATATTCTTGTTATCAGTCCTTTGTCTGCTGTACAGCTGGCAAATATTTTCTGCAACTCTGTAGATGGTCTCTTCAGTTTGGAGTGCATTTCTTTTGTTGTACAGAAGCTTTGAAATTTTATTTAGTCCAATTTGTCCATCTGATCTCTTAGTTACTGAGCTGCATGGGTTCTATTGTGGAAGTCCTTGCCTATACATTTTACTGCCAGGATATTCCCTGCTCTTTCATGTACTAATTTCAGAGTTTCATATCTGATATTTAGGTCTTTGATCCATTTGGAGTTGATACTAGTAGAGGGTGAAAAGCATGGATCTAATATCTTTTTTTTGCAAGAAGATAACCACTTTTCTCAGCAAAATTTGTTGAAGAGGCTGTCTTTCTCCATCGTATGTTTTTGGTGCCATTGTCAAAAACAAGGTGGGCATAGCTGTGTGGATTCATATCCAGGTCCTCTATTGTGTTCCACTGGTCTTATTGTCTGTTTTTGTGCCAGTACCATGTTGGGTTTTTTGCTATTGCTTTGTAATATAGTTTGAAGTTGGGTATTGTGATACCTCCAGAATTACTCTTTTTGCTGAGTATTGCCTTTGTTATTTATACTCTCTTGTGTTTCCAAATAAACTTCAGGGTAGATTTTTCAATCTCTGAGATGAAAGTCATTGGGATTTTGATGGGAATTGTATTAAACATGTAGACTGCTTTTGGTAGCAAAGCCATTTTTACTATGTTGATTCTATCAATCTATGAGCACTGGAGTTCTTTCCACCTTCTGTAGTCTTCCTTGATCTCTTTCTTCAGAGCTTTGTAGTTCTCCTTGTAGATGTCATTCACCCCTTTTGTTAAGTTTATTCCTAGGTATTTGATTTTCTTGAGGCTATTGTAAATGGAATTGTTTCCATATATTCTTTCTCAATTTGTTCATTGTTGGTGTATAGGGAAGTTAATGATTTTTGTAAGTGTATTTTGTATCCTGCCACTTTGCTATAGCTGTTTATGGTGTCTAGGAGTTTTTGGGTAGAGTTTTTTGGGTCTTTATGATATGGGGTCATGTTGTCTGCAAATAGGGATATTTTGACAGTTTCCTTACTTATTTGTATTATTTATATTTCTTCTTCTTGCCTAATTGCTCTGGCTAGGAATTCCAGGACTATGTTGAATAGGAGTGGGGATTGTGGGCACTCATGTCTCATCCTGATTTGGGGGAAATGATTTCAGTTTTTTTCCATTAAATGTGATGTTGTCTATAGGTTTTTCCTATATAGCCTTTACAATGTTGAGGTACATTCCTTCTATTCCTAGTTTTCTTAGAGGTTTTACCATGAAGTGGTGTTGGACATTATCAAAGGCTTTTTCTGCATCTGTTGAGAGGATCAAGTGGGTTTTTTTTTTGCTTCCATTAATGAGGTGTATTATATCTATAGATTTGCATATGTTGAACCACCCCTTATCCCTTGGATGAAGCCGACTTGGTCATGGTGAATGATCTTTCTGACAAGTCTTTTTATTTCATTTGCCAGTATATTATTGTAGATTTTTGCATTGATATTTATTAAGGAGATTGGCCTATAATTCTCCTTTTTGGAGGTGTCTTTGTCTGGTTTTGGAATGAGAGTAATACAGGTTTCATAAAATGAGTTAGACAGTGTTCCTTCCCCCTCTATTTCATGGAAAAACTTAAGGAGAGTTTGTATTAGTTCTTCTTTAATGTCTGATAGAATTCAGCAGAGAATCCATCAGGTCCTGGACTTTTCTTTTTTGGGATACTCTTTATTGCTACTTCAATTTTCTTTTGTGTTATAGATCTATTCAGTTGATTAATGTCCTCTTGGTTCAATTTTGGATGCCCACTTTTTTACTGAAGAGAAGTATTCATTTTAGCTCATCATGCTGTCTGCATTACTGTGAATTTAATGGAAATATGAGAGTGCATTTTAAAAACCAAATTATGTAGAATGTTGCCTGTCTTAAAATAATTTCTACTACTAGATCTGTTTCCATATTTGACAGGATTACTCCCCACCTATCAAAGTTTTTTCTAAGGAGTATTAAACTGATTTTCTTAGAAACATGTAACTTGCATTCTAAAACCAACTTTTAGTAATTTTGAATATGTGGCAGTAAGTTCAACACCTGGAACTGATTCTTCACTTCACAAGATACCTCCCCATTTTTAATTTGGGAGAAATATTCATTTTAGCTCATAATCTGCATTATGTTGAATTTCATAGAAAGGAATAACTCCAATTCTAACACCAATCACAATGATGGTTGAATGTCTGGCTGTAAGTTCAAATCCTGGAATAGATTCTATATTTCACAGCATTCATAATTCATATTTGAGAGAAATCTTCATTTTAGCTAGTATTTACATATGTATTATTCAAGTAATATAAAACTTCATTTCTAAAACCAACTTAGTTATAAAGTTGAATGTCTAGCAAAAGTTAAACACTAGAAAATAAGTCTGGATTTCTCAGGATTTCATCTCATACAACATAGCTCTTAATTCGGATATATATTCATTTTAATTCATAATGCTGTATGTATAGCTCTGAATTTTTAGAAATATATAACACTTATTCTTTAATAAGTTAGAAGGGTGAATGTCTGGCAGTAATTTCAACTCCCAGAAATCAGTCTTTATTTGACAAGGTAACTGCCCATCTATCACTGTTTTCAATTGGGAGAAACATTCATTTTAGCTCATAATGCTGTACAGTTATTACTAAATTTTTCAGAAGCATCTAACTCAGATGCTTTAATAAGCTTAGTTAGAAGGTTAAATAAATGGAAGTAACTATGACTCCTCGAACTTAGTCTGTATTTTAGAGAATACATTCCATTATCGATGGTTTATATTTGGGAGTAATATTTATTGAAGCTAATAATGTCCATTATGTTGAATATGATGGAAACATGTACCTCCCATTCTAAAACCAACTCAGAAGGTTGTATTGGTGGTAGTAAATTTGACTCCTTGAATTGAGTCTGTATTTCACAGGATTAGTCCCCATCATTTACAGTTTTTATTTGGGACAAATATTTTAGCTCATAATGCTGTATTAAGCTTAATTTCATAGAAAAATATAACTCCCATTTAAAAACCAACAGTTAGAAGGTTGAATGCCAGGTGTTAAGTTCAATTTGTGGAACCGAGACCTTATTTCACAGGATTATACTCCATCTAACATGCATTTTAATTGGGAGAAACAATCATTTTAGTTCACAATGCTATTTGCATTATTCTGAATTTCATAGAAACATGTAATAAACTTATCTATAAGGTTGAATGTTTGGCAGCAAGACAACTCCTGCAATTGAGCCTGCATTTCACACCACTACTCCCCAGCATCACCATTTATATTGGGAGAAACTTTGATTTTAAATCCTAATACCATATGTAACTTCCATTCCAAAATCTACTGAGTTAGAACTTTGATTGTTTGGGAGTTTATTCAACTCCAGATTTGCTTCTATATTTTACAGGACTACTCCATATGTATCACCATTTTTATTTGGGACAAATATTCATTTTAGTTCATAATGCAGTATGTGTTATTCTGAATTTCATACAAACATGTAACTGCCGTTTTAAACCGCCTTAGTTAGAATTATTAACATCTGGCTGTAAGTTCAACTTCTGCATGTGAGTATTTCACAGAATTTTGAACTATAGATATGGTTTTTATGAGAGAAATGTCCATTTTAGCTCACAATGCTATGCTATGCTAAATTTCATAAAAACATATTACTCTCATTGTTTAATCAACATACTTAGAAGGTTGAGTGTCTGGCAGTAAGTTCAACTCCATGAATTGAGACTCTTCCTAACAGGATACCTTCCCATATATCACAGGTTTTATTTTGGAGAAAAATTCATTCTAACTCATAACACTTTGTTATGCTGATATTCATAAAAACATGAAACTGCCCTTCTAAAACCAACTTAATTGAAAGGTTGAATGTCTGGCAATAAGTTCAACCCCATGAATTGAGTCTGTTTTCACAGGATTACACCCACATGTCACCATTATTAATTGGGAGAATAATTCATTTAAGTTCATAATGCTGCATGTATTATTATCAATTCCATAGAAAAATTTAAATCCCTATCTGAAAGCAAACTTTTTAAGAAGTATAATGTCTGGCAGAAAAATCAACTTTTGGACCTGAGTATGTATTTCACAGGATTCATCTCTGTATATCAATTTTTGTTTGGAAGACACATTCATTTTAGCTCAGAATGTTGCATATAATATTCTAAATTTCATAGAAACATTTAAATCCCAGTCTAAAATCAACTTAGTTAGACTGATGAATGCCCTTCAGTAGTCAACTCCTGGAATTAAATCTGCTTTTAACAGGATGCCACTGCATTCATCACCATATTTAATTATGAGAAACATTCATTTAGTTCATAATGCTCTATTATGATTAATTTCTCAGAAATATGTACCTTTCATTCTAAAACTAACTTATTTGGGAAATGGAATTTCTGGCAGTAGTTTCAACTCCTGGAATTGAACATTCCAGTATTATCATGGAAGGCATTGCCTTGCTGTCATCTAAAATGTATTTATTGCATGCTTATGCCAGGCACTGGTCTGGGCACAGTACAAAGGTTTGGTTAAATGCCATCTTATTTACTGGATGAGGTTGTATTTCACAGGATTACTCCCCATTAATCACTATTCTAGTTGATGGTAACACTCATTTTAACTCATAACACTATATGTATTATTCTGATTTAAACAAACATTTAATTCTCATTCTAAAACCAACTTATTTATAATCTGTTTAGCATTGTAATAAGTTAAACTCCTGGATCTGAGTATTTCACAGAATTTCTACCTATGGATTACAATATTGATTTGACAGAAACATGCATATTAAATCATAATGCTGAATTATGATAATTTCATACAAATATGTTATTCCCATTCTTTAACCAACATGTTAAAAGGTTGAGTGTCTGGCAGTAAGTTCAAATCCTGGAAGAAAGTCCTCATTTCACAAGATTACTTCTGCTCTACAATGGTTTTTGTTTGGGATAAGATTCATTTTATTTTATAATTCTGTCTGTCTGTATTTTGCTGAATGTCATAGAAACCTGTAAATACCATACTAAAATTAAATTAGTTAACATGTTGAAAGTCTTGCAGTAGCTCCAATTCTTGTAATCAACCTTGTATTTCACAGGATTACCCCCTATCTTTCATCATTTTATATTTTGATATACATTCATTTTGGCTCATAAGGTATTACCCTGAATTTCATAGAAATGTGAAACTCCCATACTTAAACCAACTTTTTTAGAATGGTGAATGTCTGGAAGTAAGTTTGACTCCAGGAATTGAGTATGTATTTGACAGGATACCTCCCCATCTATCACCTTTTTATTTTGGAGAAACATTCATTTTAGCTCATAATGCTATATTATGCTAAATTTTGAGAAACACTGAAATTCTAAAAATAACCTGATTAGCTGTAAATTCAGCTCCTGAAACAAAATTTCTGTTTCACAGAATACATCCCCATCTATCACAGCTTTTATCTGGGAGAATCATTCTGTTCAGGTCATAATGCTACAATATGTTGACTTTCACATAAAAATGTAACTCCCATTCTAAAACCAAACTAGTTAAAAGGTTGAATATCTGGCAGTAGGATCAACTCCTGGAATTTAGTTTCTGTGTCACAGGAATATGCCCCATCTATCACTGTTTTTAATTGGTAAAAACATTCATTTTAAGACATAATGTTGCATATAATATTCTGAATTTTATAGAAACTTGTAAATCTCATTCTGAAACCTACATGGTTAGTTGGTTGAATGCATTGGAGCAAATTCAACTCTAGGAACTGAGTCTGTATTTCACAGGATACCTACCCATCCATCATGGTTTTAACTTGGGAGAAACATTCGTTTTAAGATGTTATCCAAGATGGCAACTAGGGTGCAGAAGCAGAGAGCATGAGCTCTGCAAATCAAAAATCTTACTGAGATGCTGAAGCCACACTTGGCAGAAATAAAGCACCAAGAATCAAAATTTTGACACCCTGAACTCCCAGCCTGTACACAGCTTCTCAATGATGTGTTACACTGAGAAAACAGCAGGGATCTCACACTGTTGGACACCAGCCCCAAACCTGCTTGGGAGACATCTGGCAGACCAACAGGTGAGCACCAACCATCATCCAGTGTTCCCCCAGCCACCCATGGGATAAACCACCATAACCACCTGGGCAGACTGACCCCACACCCCACAAAAAACAAAAAAACTGAACAATAAACAAGGACCCGAAACATGCAGCAGAGGGGGAGGGTGCAGTAAGTGTACCAGAGAAGGGGGGAGGGTCAAGGAACTAATCTCCATGTGAACTTTAAGTAAACAAAGGCAGGAAAGGCAGAAGGATAGACAGCAGACTGGTGATAAGCCACCACCTAAAATAGGGCAGGTAACAGTCCACAAAGCTCACCTCCAGAGCCAGTGAGCAACATCAAAAGTCAAATGACACTGCTAAATTGAAAAACAATCAGAAAACCATCAAAACATGCTAACAGCATGGGGCCGGCTGATGGGTCTCTGACCTTGCCCCAGAAAGGGATTGAAGCAAGAATCAAGCCCCCAATAATCAAGATCATGAAAATGAAACTCCAAAGCAGATGGCAAGTGGGTCACAGAACTTTTCACTGGAACCTGAGGACAACATACAGACTCAAACTGCAACACCTCACTGAGGGAGGAGCTGACAAAGCAGCTGCCATGGAAAGATAGAAGAAACATTGGCAAGACTCCCCAACCACTTGGCAAGACATAAGACAGAGCCTCTGCTTAAAAACCAACACCAGGACTCGACACTGAAAGAGTAACACCAGAACTACTAAGACTGAAATTCCATTGTTCCTGAACATGGAATTTTTTGTGTTTGTTTTGTTTCTTGTTTGTTTGTTTGTTTGTGTTTGTTGATTTCTCCCTGTTGATTACTTAGGGGGGTTTTTTAGGGGGTTTTTTGTTTGTTTGTTTTCTTAGTTTTGCTATTGTGAGTTATATAATACTGAATTACATACAGAGCAGGGACAAAAATAGCATACACACACTAACATAAAACCCCAACATACTCACAAAACAAAATTAAACCAAGGGAAACTGAAACCACCAATAGCCTATCAAGTACATGGTTACACAGTACCAAGTGGAGTGATGGGAAGACAAAAAGGGGATGGAAACGATTCTTCCCCCCAAAATAATTTAATACAGGATTCAGAGGGAAAGGAAGAAAACAGTACCCACTTCCAGACCCCAACAAAACAAAGATAAATGATGTCAAGGAACCCAAGCATGCCCATAAGAACACCCCAAAAGAAGAAATCACGCAAGTAATCACTGAGAATTTCTCAGTAATGGAGATGTTACTAGACATGGTCAACCAAAACATACAAGAGCCACTCAAGAAATTCCAAGACACCAAAAATAAAGAATATGAGAAGCAGGTGAAACAAATAAATGAACTCATAGGAGCCCTAAATAAATAGCAAAGTGAAACAGAGGATACTATTAATAGAGAAATAAATGAATTAAAGATGAAAATTGACAATATTAAAAGGAATTTTCCCCTGATATGGAAAACCTCAGAAAAAAGAATGAAACACAAACACAAAACAAAATGAAGGGCACTGAACAGGCTAGAACAAGCAGAAGACAGAATCTCAGACCTTGAAGATAAAATGGAAATTAAAGGAAAAGCTGAAGAGCTATTGGTCAAACAACTCAAGACCTGTGAAAGGAATATGCAAGAACTCACTGATTCCATCAAAAGACCAAACCTAAGAATCATGGGCATTGAGCAAGGAGAATAGTTGCAAGCAAAAGGGATTTGTAATATATTCAAAAAGTAGTAAAAGAAAATTTCCCACATCTAGAGAAAGCTATGCCCATTCAGGTAAAGGAAGCCTCCAGGACACCAAACAGACTTGACCAAAATAGAACTACCCCATGACATGTTATCTTTAAAACAACAAGCACAGAGAATAGAGAAAGATTATTGAAGGCTGTAAGAGAGAAAAAACAAATAACATACAAGATAAATCCATCAAAATCACAGCAGATTTCTCAATGGAAACCTTAAAAGCAAGAAGGTCATGGAGTGAGGTATTCCAGGCATTGACGAAAATAACTTCAACCCTAGGACACTCTACCCAAAAAAACTATCATTCAAAGTAAATGAAGCAATTAAAGTCTTCCATGAGAAGCAGAAATGTAAAAATATATGACCACCAGTCCACCACTACAAAAGATTATTCATGAATCCTGCACACAGAAAATGAAAGCAAGCAAAACCATGAGAGAACACACAGTACCAAACCAGAAGAGAAGAAAAGACAAGGAATCAGAGTATAACATTGATTCAGGTGTACACAATCAAACTCTTAAACAACAAAACAACTAAATAAAGTTTTATTCTATGTGTTATTATCTATTTTAAAAAATCTTTAAACTCCACTTTTAAAACCAACCTAGTAGCAGTTTGAACATCAGGCATTAAGGTTCAAGTCCTAGAATTGTGTGTATTTCACAGGATTACTCCCAATTGATCTTGTTTTGTATTTGGGAGAAAACTCCATTTAAACTCATATTGCTCTATTATTTTTAATTTCATGGAGACATGTAACTGCCATTCTAAAACTGACCTACTTAGATTGTTCAATGTGTACAATAAGTTCAACTCCTGGAATCAAATCTGTATGTCAAAGGAGTAGTCCCCACCTATCACATTTTCATGTGACAAAAACATTCATTTTTCTTCATATTGGTGTTTTATGCTGAAGTGCATAGAAACATGAATCTCCCATCTAACACCAACTTAGTTTGAAAGCAGAATGTATGGAAGTAAGTTCAACTCCTGAAATTGAGTCTGTATTTCACAGAATTACTTTCAATCTTTCACCTTTTTTGATGAAAATTCATTAAGCTCACACTGTTGTATATAATATGCTGAATATCATGAAACATGTGACTCTCATTCTAAAACAAACATAATTTGAAGGTTGAAAGTGGATTGGACTTTGAGCACATGATAAAAGCGAGAGCACACAGGGAGGGGTGAGGATAGGTAAGACACCTAAAAAGTTAGCTAGCATTTGTTGTCCTTAATGCAGAGAAACTAAAGCACATACCTTAGAAGCAACTGAGGCCAATAGGAAAAGGGGAACAGGAACTAGAGAAAAGGTTAGATCAAAAAGAATTAACCTAGAGGATTCCAAGATGGCAGCTAGAGGAAAGAAGCAGAAAGTGGACCTCCTACAGTGAAATCTTGGAGAGATGCCAGAGACACACTTTGCAGGCATAATCACTGAGAAAAGGCATAACTTTTACCCCTCCACACTTCCAGCCAGTGCAGAGAATCTCCACTTCATGTTAAATGCAGAAATAAGGAGGGCCCCTGGGCCACCAGTCGCCAGCGCCCAGATGGCTTGGGAAGATGTGGACCAGGTGAGCTTCATGGTATTCCCACAGACAAGCCTGGGCCAGAGCAGCATAGCCCCCTGGACAGACTGACCTACACCCGGGGAAAAAAGAGAAACTGAATAATAAGCAAAAAGAACAATAAAGACATGCTGGAAAGAGGGTGGGGCGCCCTGAGCGCTGAAGATTGAGTAAAGGGAACCCTTCCTGGGACTGTAAATAAGCTGGGAGGGCCGGAGAGGCTCTGGTGGGAGCAGGGGCACGCACCCAGCAACCAGGAGCAGGGAAGTTGTGAGAGTGGCAGAGGGAGGAAAACTCCACAGGAGAGGAGGGAAGACCCACTTCCCACGTGAACTGTAAACAAACATGGCAGATGGCAGAAGCAGCAGCACCACACAGTAAGCAGGAGCAGGAAAGCTTGTGAAAGTGGCAGTGGGAGGAAAACTTCACAGGAGAGGGAGGAAGACCCACCTCCCACATGAACTGTAAATAAACATGCAGGCCTGACAACTCAGGTGCAGTGTCACCTTTCCCAGTGCTTGGAAAGGGGAAAGCCTGTAGCAGAGGCTTCTGCACAGGAGAACTCTGAACAAACAAAGCCTGCGTGGCCAAGTGAGTGCTAAGCTCACCCCAGAGATCTGCATAAACAATGCCTCAGGAGGGTGACAGCAGTGGGCAGGTAGGCCACAGCCGCAGATACCATTCTCAGAAATGTCTCCAGACTCTTTTTTTTCTTTTTCTCCCTACCTTTGATGAGAGAACAACCGAATTACACCTGCAAGCGGTAAAACTTACTGAAACTGTACTGCATTTGAACTTGGGACAATAGGTGGGGTTTGTGTGTGTGTGTGTGTGTGTGTGTGTGTGTGTGTGTGTGTAGTTTTGTTCTACTTTATGTGTCCCCTTTGATGAGACAACTACAGAACGATATCTGAGGCACCATGTCCAGGATTGGACACTGAGATGGACACCCAAATTATTAAGACAGAAACTTCATTGCATTTGAACTTGGAGATTTTTTGGTTTTTTGGTTTTTTTTTTAATTTTTCTATTTTCCATTCTATTTTAATTCATTTTTAATATATAGATAATACTTTCATTTAGTTATTTTTTATTTTTATTCCTATCTTAATTTTTTTATTTTTGATTTTCAATCCTATCTCTGTCCCTCTAATGTCTTTTCAGCTTACTGTCAATTAGTACACTAATGCTCCCTGTTTATCCCTTTGAAACTTCCTTGTCTGAAACCTTGTTCTGCTTTCTCCCTCTTGTCTGTATATTTGTTTTCCCCTTTTCTTTAACTTCTTGATTTCCATCTCAGCTCACCCTTCCATTCTAAATATTACCATTGTTATTATTACAAGCTAGAAAATACTTAATTGCACACAGTACAGGGACAGTAACAACACCAAAGACAATGACAGGAAGACAGAAAAAACAGGGAAACCAGTTTCCCCACAGAAAAAAATTAGTACAGGAACCAGAGGGGAATGAAGAAAACAGAAACTCAGATCCAGACTCCAACATAATGAAGATAAACTATGCCAAAGGACCCAATGAAGCCCACAAGAATAATTTAAAAGAAGACATACTACAAGTACTCAATGAGAATTTTATAGAGATGATACTGGATAGGGTCAACCAAAATGTACAGGAGACACTCAAGAAATTCCAAGACATCAAAAAGAGAGAATTTGAAAAAGCAAAAGAAGAAATAAAGGAAACCATAGAAGCACTGTATAAACACTAAAGTGAAGGAGAGAACACGATGAATAAATGGATAAATGAACTCAGGACAAAAATAGACAACATTAGAGAAGAAAACAGCCAGGATATGGGAAACCTCAGAAAAAAGAATGATACAGAACTGCAAAACAAAACGAAAGGCCAATCCAGCAGAATAGAACAAACAGAAGACAGAATCTCAGACCTTGAAGATGAAATGGTAATTAAAGGAAAAACTGAAGAACTATTAATTAAACAACTCAAGACCTGTGAAAAGAAAATGCAAGAACTCACTGACTCCATCGAAAGACCAAACTTGAGAATCATGGACATCAAAGAAGAAGAAGAGGTGCAAGCGAAGGGAATGTATAATCTATTCAACAAAATAATAATGGAAAATTTCCCAAATCTAGAGAAAGATATTCCCATACACATGCAAGAGACCTCCAGGACACCAAACACACCATATCAAAATAGAATACTCCACGACATGTCATCATTAAAACAACAAGTTCAGAAACTAAGGAAAGAATATTGAAGGCTGTACGAGAGAAAAAACAAGTAACATACAAAGTTAAACCCATCAAAATCACAGCAGACTTCTCAACAGAAACATTAAAAGCAAGAAGAGCATGGGGTAGATCTTCCAGGCACTGAATGAAAATAACTTCAACCACAGGATACTCTACCCAGCAAAACTATCATTCAAAATAGATGGAGCAATAAAAGTCTTCCATGATAACCAGAAACTAAAACAATATGTGACCACAAAGCCACCACTACAAAAGATTCTGCAAGGGATTCTGCACACAGAAAGTGAAACCCAACTTAACTATGAAAAGACAGGCAGCACCAAACCACAGGAAAAGAAAAAGCAAGACAGTAGAGATTAACCTCAACTTAGGTACACACAATCAAACCTTCAAACAACTAAGACAACTAAAAGACAGGAAGCACCACATACCTTTCAGTACTAATGCTTAATGTTAATGGACTTAATTCACCCATCAAAAGGCACCGCTTGGCAAAATGGACTAAAAAGGAAGATCCAACAATTTGTTGCTTGCAGGAGACCAATCTCACTGACAGAAATAAGCATAAGCTTAGCATGAAAGGCTGGAAGAAGATTTACCAAGCCAATGGCCCCCGAAAACAGGCAGGAGTAGCAATACTTATCTCTGACAAAGTAGACTACAAACCTACATTGACCAAACGAGATAAAGAAGGACATTCTATACTAATAAAAGGGGAAATAGACCAAAAGGAAATAATAATCATCAATCTGTTTGCACCCAATGTCAACACACCCAATTTCATCAAACATACCCTGAAAGACTTAAAGCATATATAAACACCAACACAGTGGTTGTGGGAGACTTTAACACCCCATTATCATCAATAGATAGGTCATCCAAACAAAAAATCAATAATGAAATCCAAGATCTAAAATATACAATAGATCAAATGGACCTAGTTGATGTCTACACAACATTTCATCCAACCTCTACACAATATACATTCTTCTCAGCAGCCCATGGAACCTTCTCCAAAATAGATCATATCCTAGGGTACAAAGCAAGTTTCAGCAAACACAAGAAAATAGAAATTATACCATGCATACTATCTGATGACAATGCAGTAAAAGTAGAACTCAACAACAAAAGTAAAGACAAAAAACATGCAAACACCTGGAAACTAAATAACTCATTACTTAATGAAGAATGGATCATTGATGGAATAAAAGAGGAAATTAAAAAGTTCCTGGAAGTTAATGAAAATGAAAACACAACCTAATGGAACCTATGGGACACAGCTAAGGCAGTCCTGAGAGGAAAAGTTATAGCCATGACTACATATATTAAAAAGACTGAAAGATCCCAAATCAATGACCTAATGATACATCTCAAATTCCTAGAAAAAGAAGAACAAGCAAATCCCACAACAAATAGAAGGAGAGAAATAATAAAAATAAGAGCTGAAATCAACGAAATAGAAACCAAAAAGACCATACAAAGAATTAATGAAACAAAAAATTAGTTCTATGAAAAAATAAACAAGATCGATGGACCCCTGGCAAAACTGACTAAAATGAGGAGAGAAAAAACCCAAAGTAGTAGAATCAGGAATGCAAAAGGGGAGATAACAACAAACTCCATGGACGTCCAGGAAATCATCAGAGACTACTTTGAGAACCTATATTCAAATAAATTTGAAATTTGTAAAGAAATGGACAGATTTCTAGATACATATGATCATCCAAAACTGAACCAAGAGGAAATCCATCACCTGAATAGACCTATAACACAAAATGAAATTGAAGCAGCAATCAAGAGTCTCCCCAAAAAGGAAAGTCAAGGAACTGATGGATTATCTGCTGAATTCTATCAGACCTTTAAAGAAGAACTGACACCAACCTTCCTTAAACTGTTCCACGAAATAGAAAGGGAAGGAAAACTGCCAAACACATTTTATGAAGCCAGTATTACACTTATCCCAAAACCAGGCAAAGACACCTCCAAAAAGGAGAACTATAGGCCAATCTTCTTAATGAACATTAATGCAAAAGTCCTCAACAAAATAATGGCAAAACGAATTCAACAACACATCAAAAAGATTACTCACCACGACCAAGCAGGCTTCAGCCCAGGGATGCAGGGGTGGTTCAACATACAAAAATCAATAAACATAATAAACCACATTAACAGAAGCAAAGACAAAAACCACTTGATCATCTCAATAGATGCAGAAAAAGCCTTTGATAAGATCCAACACAATTTCATGATAAAAGCTCTAAGAAAACTAGGAATAGAAGGAAAGTACCTCAACAATATAAAAGCTATATATGACAAACCTACAGCCAGCCTTATACTTATGGAGAAAAACTGAAACCATTCCCTCTAAAATCAGGAAACAGACAAAGATGCCCGCTATCTCCACTCCTATTCAACATAGTACTGGAAATCCTAGCCAGAGCAATTAGGCAAGAAGAAGGAATAAAAGGAATACAAATAGGTAAAGAAACTGTCAAAATATCCCTATTTGCAGACGACATGATCCTATACCTTAAAGATCCAAAAAACTCTACTCAGAAGCTTCTAGACATCATCAATAGCTATAGCAAAGTAGCAGGATATAAAATCAACATAGAAAAATCATTAGCATTTCTATACACTAACAATGAGTAAACTGAAAAAGAATACATGAAAGTAATTCAATTTACAGTAGCCTCAAAAAAAATCAAATACCTAGGTGTAAACCTAACAAAAGATGTGAAAGACCTCTACAAGGAAAACTATACACTTCTGAAGAAAGAGATTGAGGAAGACTATAGGAAGTGGAGAGATCTCCCATGCTCATGGAATGGTAGAATCAACATAGTAAAAATGTCTATAATCCCAAAAGTAATCTGCATGTTTAATGCAATTCCCATCAAAATTCCAATGACATTCATTTAGTGATTGAAAAATCTACTGTGAAATTTATATGGAAACACAAGAGGCCATGAATAGTCAAGGCAATACTCAGTCAAAAGAACAATGCTGGAGGTATCACAATAACTGACTTCAAATTATATTACAAAGCAATAACAATAAAAACAGCATGGTACTGGCACAAAAACAGACATGAAGACCAGTGGAACAGAATAGAGGACCCAGATATGAAGCCACACAACTGTAACCAACTTGTCTTTGACAAAGAAGCTAAAAATATACGATGGAGAAATAGCAGCCTCTTCAACAAAAACTGCTGGGAAAACTGGTTAGCAGTCTGAAAAAAACTGAAACTAGATCCATGTATATCACCCTATACCAATATTAACTCAAAATGGATCAAGGATCTTAATATCAGACCACGAACTCTAAAGTTGATACAGGAAAGAGTAGGAAACACTCTGGATTTAGTAGGTATAGGTATGAACTTTCTCAACGAAACCCCAGCAGTACAGCAACTATGAGATAGCATAGATAAATAGGACCTCATAAAGCTAAAAAGCTTCTGTTCATCAAAAGAAATGGTCTCTAAACTGAAGAGAACACCCACAGAGTGGAGAAAATATTTGCCAGCTACACATCAGACAAAGGACTGATAACCAGAATATATAGGGAACTTAAAAAACTAAATTCTCCCAAAACTAATGAACCAATAAAGAAACGGGCAAGTGAACTAAACAGAACTTTCTCAAAAGAAGAAATTCAAAAAACACATGAAAAACTGCTCACCATCTCTAGCAATAAAGGAAATACCTCACCCCTGGTAGAATCGCCATCATTAGCAACACCACCAACAACAGGTGTTGGCGAGGATGTGGGGAAAAAGGAACCCTCTTACACTGTTGGTGAGAATGTAAACTAGTACAACCACTCTAGGAAAAAAAATTGGAGGCTACTTAAAAAGCTAAACATTGATCTACCATTTGATCCAGCAATACCACTATTGGGGATATAACCAAAAGACTGTGACACAGGTTACTCCAGAGGCACCTGCACACCCATGTTTATTGCAGCACTATTCACAAAAGCCAAGTTATGGAAACAGCCAAGATGCCCCACTGCTGATGAATGGATTAAGAAAATGTGGTATCTATGTACAATGGAATTTTATGCAGCCATGAAGAAGAATGAAATGTTATAATTCACTGGTAAATGGATGGAATTGGAGAACATCATTCTGAGTGAGGTTAGCCTGGCCCAAAAGACCAAAAATCGTATGTTCTCCCTTATGTGTGGACATTAGATCAAGGGCAAACACAACAATGAGATTGGACTTTGAGCACATGATAAAAGCAAGAGCACACAAGGGAGGGGTGAGGATAGGTAAGACACCTAAAAAATTAGCTAGCATTTGTTGCCATTAACACAGAGAAACTAAAGCAGATACCTTAAAAGCAACTGAGGCCAATAGGAAAAGGGCACCAGGAACTAGAGAAAAGGTGAGATCAAAAAGAATTAATATAGGAGGTAACACACACGCACAGTTAATCAATGTGAGTCAATGCCCTGTATAGCTATCCTTATCTCAACCAGCAAAAACCCTTGTTCCTTCCTATTATTGCTTATACTCTCTCTACAACAAAATTAGAAATAAGGGCAAAATAATTTCTGCTGGGTTGAGGGGGTAGGGGGGAGAGGAAGGGGATGGAGTGGGTGGTAAGTGAGAGGGTGGGGGCAGGGGGGAGAAATGACCCAAGCCTTGTATGCACATATGAATAATAAAAGAAAAAAAAAAGAATTAACCTAGAAGGCAGCACACACATACAGGAAATTAATGTGAGTCATCTCCCTGTATAGCTATCCTTATCTCAACTAGGAACACTTGTTCCTTCCTATTATTGCCTATACTCTCTCTTCAACAAAATTAGAAATAAGGGCAAAATAGTTTATGCTGGGTATTGAGAGGGTGGGGGGAGAGGGAGATGGCAGAGTGGGTGGTAAGGGAGGGGGTGGGGGCAGGAGGGAGAAATGACCCAAGCCTTGTATGCACATATGAATAATAAAATAATAAAATTAAAAAACAAAAATTTTAAGGTTGAATATCTGGAATTTATTTAGACTCAAGGAATTCAGTCTATATTTAACAGGATTGCTCTCAATCTAACACGGTTTTTACTTGAAAAAAATCATTTTAATTCATAGTTCTATATGTATTATATTGAATTTCATAGAAACATGTAACTCCCATTCATTAACCAACTTGCTTAGAAGGTTGATTGTCTGTCAATAAGTTCTCCTTCCTTCAGGAATTGAGTCAGAATTTCTACAAATCTATCACATTTTCGGGATATGAGAAACATTCATTTCATCTCATAATGCTGTATTATTCTTTCTTATAAACATGCAGCTCCCATTCTTTAACCAACTTAGATATAAGATTGAATGTCTCACAGTAAGTTCACCTTCTGGAACTGAGTCTGAATTTCACAAGATATCTCCCCATATGTCACAGTTCATATTTGGGAGAAACAGTCATTTAAGCTTATAATGTATTAATTTGAATTTCATAGAAACATGTAATTCCCACCCTAAAAACAACTTAGTTAGAAGGTGACTGTCTGGCAATGAGTTCAGCTCCAGTAATTGAGTCTGCATATCACAGGATTACTCCCCATCTATCACATTTCTATTTTTTAGAAATTATTATGCTGAACTTCATAGAAACATGTACTCTCATTCTAACAACAACTTAGGGAGAAGACTGAATGCCTGGCAGAAAGTTCAACTCTTGGGATTGAATCTTTATGTCACTGGATTACTTGTAACTGCCATTGCAAAATCAAATTACTTTGGAGGTTCGTGTTTGGGAGTAAGTGAAACCCCTGCAATTGAGTCTGGGTGTTTTACATATATAAAAGAAAGTGAGCATAATACAGCAGCATGAGCTAAAATGAATGTTTTCCCCAAATAAAAACTGTGATAGATGGAGAGTTATCCTGTGAAATATAGACCCAGGTCAAGGAGTTTAACTTACTGTCAGACATAGAAAAATATAAGGAAGTTGGTTTTAGAATGGGAGATACATGTTTCTATTAAATTCAACATAATACATACTGCATTATGAGCTCAAATTAATGTTTCTTCCAATTAAAAATAGTAACTCTGTGAAAAACAGAGTGAATATCTACAGTTCATCTTAGTGCTAAATAATCACCCTTCTATGTAAGTTTATTTTCAATTAGACCTATAAGTTTCTGTGAAATGCCAAATAATACATTCAGTGTTATGACCTAAAATGAATGTTTCTCACAACTAACAATGGTGATAAGTATGGAGGAATCTTGTGAAGTACAGACACAATTCAAGGTGTAAAATGGATGCCAGATATTTAATCTTCTAATTAAGTTGGTGTTTGAATGGGAGTTACATATCTCTAGGAAATTCACCAAAATAAAAATAAAGTTTATGAATCTCCCAATTGAAAATGATGGCACATGATCAGGAATCCCATGAATTATGGACTGAATTCCTGGGTTGAAACGTGAGACATTCTACCATGTAAATAACCTGATTAAAGAATGGGAGTTACTCCTACTAAACAAAGGTAAATACACCAAGGAACCCAACAAAGCCCACAAGAATACCCTGAAAGACAAATCCTGCAAGTAATCAATGAAAATTTCATAAAGATGATACTAGACATGGTCAACCAAAATTTACAGGAAGCACTCAAGAAATTCCAAGACAACAAAAATAAAGAATATGAGAAAACACAAAAACAAATAAATGAAATCATAGTATCCCTAAATAAACACCAAAATGAAACCAGAGAACACCATACACAGTGCAATAAATGACTTAAGGACAGAAATTGACAATATTAAAGAGGAAGTGACCAATCATATGGAAACCTCAGAAAAAAGAATGAAACAGAAGTACAAAACAAAATGGAAGGCCACTCCAGCAGACAATAAGCAAAAGACAGAAACTCAGAACTCAAACAGGAAATGATAATTAAAGGTCAAACTGAAGAACTGAGTCAGACAACTCAAGACCTGTGAAGGGAATATAGAAGAACTCACCAACTCCAACAAAAGACCAAACCTGAGATTCATGGACATTCAAGGAGAAGAGGAGCAAGCAAAAGTAATTCATAATATATTCAACAAAATAATAACAGAAAATTTCACAGATCTAGAGAAAACTATGCCCATTCAGGTACATGGAGTCTCTAGGGCACAAAACAAGCTTCAACAAAATAGAATTACCCCATGACAAATTATCATTAAAACAACAAGCACAGAGAATAGAGAAAGAATATAAAAGGCTGTAAGAGAGAAAAAACAAACAACATACAAAGGTAAACCCATCAAAATCACAGCAGATTTCTCAATGGAAACCTTAAAAACAAGAAGGTCATGGAGTGAGGTATTCTGGGCACTGAGTGAAAATAACTCAACCCTAGGATACTCTACCCAGCAAAACTATCATTCAAAACAGATGGAGCAATAAATGTCTTTCTGATAAGCAGAATCTAAAACAATATGTAACCACAAAGCCACCACTGCAATAGATTCTTCAAGGGATTCTGCACACAGAAAATGAAAGCAAACAAAACCATGAAAGGGCAGGCAGTACCAAACCACAGGAAAAGAAAATAGAGAGTAACATTGATTCAGCCGAAAACAATCAAATCTTTAAACAACAAAGACACCTAAATGACAGGAATCACCACATACCTATTTATACTAACACTGAATGTTAACGGACTTAATTCTCTGATCAAAAGACATCCTTTAGCAAACTGGATTAAAAAGGAAGATCCAACAAATGGCTGCCTACAGAAGACCCATCTCATCTACAGAAACAAGCACTGGCTAATGGTGAAAGGCTGGAAGAAGATCTACCAAGACAATGGACCCTGAAAATAGGCAGGGGTAGCAATACTTATCTCAGAAAAAGTAGACTTCAAATTTACATTGATCAGATGAGATAAAGAAGGACACTCCATACTAATAATAGGGGAAATACACCAGATATAAATAACAATTATCAACTTATATACACCCAATGTCAAAGCACCCAATTTCATCAAACATACTATGAAGGGCATAAGAACATATACAGACTTCAATACCATGGTAGTAGGAGACTTTAATACCCTCCTATCACCAAAAGATAGGTCATCCAAACAAAAAAACCAATAAAAAATTTTAGAACTAAATCATACCATAAATCAATAGACGTAGATGTCTAAAGAATAATTCATCCAATTCTGCACAATAAACATTCTTTCCAACCCAAAATTGATTATATCTTAGGGCACAAAGCAAACCTCAGTAAATATAAGAAAATAGAAATGATCCCATACATTCTATCTGATCACAATGCATTAAAACTAGAGTGCAACAACAAAAATTAACACTAAAAATATGCAAAAAATTGGAGGCTGAACAATACATTGCTCAATGATCAATGGGTCATTAATGAAATAAAAGAGGAAATAAAAGGTTCCTGGAAGTTAATGAAAATGAAACACGACCTACCAGAACCTATGGAACACAAGATCTAAGAGGAAAGTTTATAGCTATGAGTGCATATATTAAAAGGACAAAAGGATCTCAAATCAATGACTTAATGCTATATCTCAAACTCCTAGGAAAACAAGAACAAGCAAATCCCAAAACAAGCAGAAGAAGAGAAATAATAAAAATAAGGGCTGAAATCAATGAAACACAAACAAACAAACAAACAAAAAAACACTCAAAAAATCAATGGAACAAAAAGGTGGTGCTTTGAAAAAATAAATAAGATTGACAGACCCCTGGCAAGACTGACTAAAATAAGGAGAGAAAAAACCCAAATCAGTATGATCAGAAACCCAAAAGGGCGATAACAACAAAACCACAGAAATCATCAGAGACTACTTTGAGAACTTATAGTCAATAAATTTCAAAATCTTCAAGAAATGGACAGATTTCTAGATATTTATGACCATGCAATACTGAACCAAGAGGATATTAATTACCTAAATAGATCTATAACACAAAATGAAATTGAAGCAGCAATAAAGAGTCTCCCAAAGAAGTCCAGGACCTGATGGATTCTCTGCTGAATTCTATGAGACCTATAAAGAAGAACTAAAACCAACACTCTTTAAACTTTTCCAGGAAATAGAAAGGGAAGGAACACTGCCGAACTTGTTTTATGAAGCCAATATTATTCTCATCCCAAAACCAGACAAAGATATCTCCTAAAAGGAAAACTATAGGCCAGTTTCCTTAATGAACATCAATGCAAAAATCCTCAATAAAATAAAGGCAAACCGAATCCAACAACACATCAGAAAGATCACCCACCATGACCAAGTAGGCTTGGATGCAGAGGTGTTTCAACATATGCAAATCTATAAATGTAATACAGCTCATTAATAGAAGCAAAGACAATAACCACTTGATCATCTCAATACATGCAGAAAAAGCCTTCATAAAATCAAACACCACTTCATGATAAAAATGCTAAGAAAACTAAGAATAGAAGAAATGTACCTCAAAATTTTAAAGGCTGTATATGACAAACATACAGCCAACATCAAACTTAGTGGTGAAAAATCTGAAACCATTTCCCCAAAAATCAGAAATGAGACCAGGGTGTCCACTATCCCCACTCCTATTCAACATAGTCCTGGAATTCCTAGCAAGAGCAATTAGGCAAGAAGAAAAAATAAAAGGAATACAAATAGGTAAAGAAACTGTCAAAATATCCCTATTTGCAGATGATATGATCTTATACCTTAAAGACCCAAAAACTCCTAGACACCATAAACAGCTATAGCAAGGTGGCAGAATACAAAATCAACTTACAAAAATCATTACCTTTTCTATATAACAACAGTGAATAAACTGAGAAGTAATATACAGAAACAATTGTTTCTACAATAGTCAAAAAAAATCAAATACCTAGGAGTAAGCTTAACAAAGGATGTGAATGACCTCTACAAGGAGAACTACAAACACCTGAAGAAGAGATAGAGGATGACTGCAGAAGATAGAAAGATCTCCCGTGCTCATGGATTGATAGAATCAACATAGTAAAAATGGCTATACTACCAAACACAGTCTACATGTTTAATGCAATTCCCATCAAAATCCCAATGACTTTCATCACAGAGATTGAAAAATGTACCCTAAAGTTCATTTGGAAGCATAAGAGACTGAGAATAAACAAGGCTATACTCAGCAAAAAGAGTAATGCTATTTAGGCTCTGAACTAAACAGAACTTTCACAAAAGAAGAAATTCAAATGGCCAAAAACACATGACAAAATGCTAACTATCTCTAGCCATAAAGGAAATGCAAAACAAAACCACACTTAAATTCTACCTCATCCCTGTTAGAATAGTCATCATCAAAAACACCACCAACAACAGGTGTTAGCGAGGATGTGAGGAAAAAAGGAACCCTCATACACTGCTGGTGGGAATGCAAGCTAGTACAACCACTCAGGAAAAAAATTTGGAGGCTTGTTAAAAATCTAAACATAGATCTGCCATATGATCCAGCAATTCCACTCCTGGGGATATACCCAAATGAATGCAACATAGGCTACTCTAAAGGCACCTGCACACCCATGTTTATTGCAGTGCTCTTCACAATAGCTAAGTTATGGAAACAAACAAGATGCCCTAACAGTGATGAATAGATCAAGAAAGTGTGGTATTTATACACAATGGAATTTTACTCAGCCATGAAGAAGAAGGAAATCCTATCATTCACAAGTAATTGGATGGAACTAGAGAACATCTTTCTGAACGAGGTTAACCAGGCTCAGAATACCAAAAATCATATGTCCTCCCTCATATGTGAACCTTAGATCTAGGGCAAATACAGCAATTTTGTTGGATTTGGGTCACATGACAAGGGGAGAGCACATACAGGAGGTATGGGGATAGGCAGAAAACCCAAAACATCAAAGCGTTTGATGTGCCCATTCCAGAGGAACTAATACAGAAACCTTAAAGCAACAGAGGTCATCAGGAACCAGTAAAGATCAGTTAGAGATAAATAAAGTTGGGTTGCAATACATTTTTACATGGAAGTAATGCTATGAATCTCTATGTATAGCTACCCTTAACTCAACTAGCAAAAATGCTTTGTCTTTCTCATTATGGTTATGTCTTCTCTTCAAGAAAATTTGAGGTATCACAGAATAGGTTCTGCCTTAAAGCAGGGGGTGGGGGAGAAATGACCCAAACAATGTATGCTCATGTGAATAACTGAATAAAAAACAGAATGGTAGTTACTTGTTTCTATGATATTGAGCAAAACACTAATTATGAGCCTAAATGAATGTTTCTCCCAAAAAAAATGGTGGCAGATGGGGATACTCAAAAGAGTTGTACCTACTGCAGATGTTCAACCTAATAAGTAACTTGGTTTTAGAACAGGAGTTCAATTTTTATATGAATTTTAGTGTTGTACAGAATTCAGTGCTAAAATGAATGTTTCTCTATATCACAAACCATGATAGCTCAGGAGGATTCCTGCAAAATATAGACTCAATTCCAGGAGTCTACTAACAGATATTTAACGTTTGAACAAAGATGGTTGAAGAATTGAGCTAAAATGAATATACCTCTTAATTGAAAACAGTTGGAGATGTGGAATGATTCTCAGTTCCAGGCATTCAATGTACTGCTAGACAATCAAACTTTTAACTGTTTGCTAAATAATGGGAGTTACGTGGCTCATAATGCTGTACATTTTATCCTGAATATATTAGAAACATTTCAGTCACATTGTAAAACCAATCTAGTTAGAATATTAAATATATGTCAGTAAGTTCAATTCATGGAATTGAGTCTGTATTTCACAGGATTACTCCCCATATTTCATGGTTTTTATAGGGAAGAAACATTAATTTCAGCACAGAATGCTGTATTGTGCTGCATTTCATAGAAACATGTAACTCCTATTCTTTAACCACTAAGGTGGTAGGTGGAGTATCTAGCAGTAGTTTTAACTCAATTAATACAGTGCATGTTTGACAGAATTAGTTTGTAACTATTACAGTTTTTAATATGGATAAATATTCATTTTAGCTCATAGTGCTGTATTATACTGAATTTCACAGAAACATGTAACTCACATTCTAAAACCAATTTTTTTTGAAGGTTGAGTGATTTCACTTCCATGAAATCAGTCTGTGTTTCACTGGATTTCTCCCCATCAATCATCACTGATAATTGGGAGAAACATTTATTGTAGCTCATAATACTCTAGGAATTATGCAGAATTTCATAGAAAAATCTAACTGCCATTGTAAAACAAATTTGGAGAGAAGGTTGAATTTGACAGTAAATTCAGCTCCTGAAACTGAGTCTGTATTACATGGAGTATCTTACCATCTGTCACAGTTTGTTTGGAAGAAACATTTATTTTTGGTCATAATGCTATATTATGTTGAATTTCATGGAAATATGTAAACCCAATCTTTAAACAACTTAGTTAGAAATTTGAATTCCTGCCAGAAAGTTAAACTTCAGGAATACAGTTTGTATTTCACAGGGTTACTCCCTATCTGTCATTGTATTTAAATGGAAGAATGAGTACTTTAACTCAAATGCTGTGTGAATTATGCTAAATTTCACAGAAAGATGTAACTTCTTTTCTAAAACCAAGTTATATAGAATTTTCAATGTGTGGCAGGAAGTTCAACCTCTGGACCTGAGTCTGTATTTCTCAAGATTACTCCACAATTATCACTGTTTTAATTTGAAAGGAACATTCATTTAAGCTAATAAGGCTATATTATGTTGAAATTCATAGACACATATATCTCCCATTCTAAAACCGACTTAGGATGCCTAAAGTCTCACAGTAGGTCAATTTCATAAACTGAGTCAGTATTTCCCAGGATTTGTCAACATCTGTAAAGCTTTTATATCATAGAATCATAAAACTCCCATTTTAAAAACAACTTAGAATTTTGAATGTCTGGCAGTAAGTTTAACTGATGGAATTGAGTCTGTATTTCACAGGTTTACTCTCCAACTATCACCATTTTTAATTCTGAGAAACATTCATTTTAGGTCATAATGATGAATGCATTATTAGGAATTTCATAGAACCATGTGACTCATATTCTAAAACCTACTGTAAGGTTGAATATTTGCAGTAAAATCAACTGCAGGAATTCACTATCTCACAGAGTTCCTCCTGGATGAAACAATAATTTTAGCTCATAATGTAGTATGTACTATGCTGAAACATGTAACTTCAATTCTAATATCAACTTATTTAGAATTTCCAATGTCTGGCAGTAATTTCAACTCCTGGACCTGCATCTGTATTTTATAAGATTACTGCCCATCTAACACAGTTTTTATTTGGAAGAAGCATTCATTTTAGCTCACAATGCTGCCTTATGCTCACTTTTTAATAAATGTGTAACTCCTATTCTTTAACCAACTTAGGTATAAGATTGAATGTCCTTCAGTAAGTTCAAGTCCTGTAACTAAGTTTTCATTTCACAGGATACTTCATCATCTATCACAGCTTATACATAGGAGAAACATTCATTTGAGTTCATAATGTTGTATTATGAGGATTTAATAGAAACTTGTAACTCCCAATTCAAAACCAACTTAGAAGGTGAATGTCTGGCAGTAAGTTCAACTCTTGCAATTGAGTGTTTATGTCACAAGTTTACTTCCTATCTATCATGTTTTTATTTGGTAGAAACAGATTTTAATTCATAAGGGTGTATTATGCTGATTTCATGGAAGCATATAAATACCATTTTAACACCAAAACAGTTGTAATTTTGAATTTTGGCATGAAGTTCAAGTACAGGAATTTTACCTGTATTTCACAAGAATACTCTCCATCAATCATGTTTTTATTTGGTAGAAACATTTATGTTAACTCATAAGGTTTTATTATGCTGAATTTCATAGATGTATGTAATTCACATTCTAACAAAAACTTAGAAGACTGAATGTTGGCAGTAAGATCCACTCTTGGAGTTGAGTCTGTATTTCACAGACTTAGTCTCCATCTATCACAGTTTTTATTTGGGAGAAGCATATACTTTAATTCATAATACTGTATATATTATTCTGAATTTCAAAGAAACATAAAACTCAATTTCTAACAGGAACTTGGGAAGTAGGTAGATGTCTGGCAGTAGGTTCAAGTCCTAAAATTGAGTAGGTATGTCACAAGATTACTACCCATTTATCACTTATAAATGTGTTCATATTATGCTGAATTTTATAGAAACATATAAATATCATTCTAATACCAACTTAATTAGAAGGAATGTCTGGTGGTAAATTCAACTCCATTATCTAAGTCAATATTAAACATGGTGACTCACCATCTATTATGGTTTTAAATTGGGAGAAACATTCATTTTAGGTCTTAATGCAGTATGTATTATTCTGAAATACAGAGAAACACTGAACTCCCATTATAAAAACATCTTAGCTGAAGGTTGACTGTCAGTGAAATCAACTACTGAATTGAGTCTGTATTTCACAGTTTTCCTCCCAATCTATCACCATATTTAAATGGGAGAAACATTTATTTAGGCAATCATGTTCTATCATGCTGAATTTGATAGAAACATGTAACTCCCACTCTAAAAAGAACTTATATAGTAGATTGAGTAATCATGGCAAGTTCAACTCCTGGATCTGAGTCCATGTGTCACAGGATTCCTCCTCATTAAACCTCAATTTGATTTGGAGAAACATTAATTTTAGGTTATAATTTTTTACTATACTGAATTTCTTAAATCATGTAATGTACATTCTAAATCCAACTTTTTTAGGAGGTTTAGTTTTCATCAATAACTTCCAGTTCTGGAATTGAGTCTGTATTTCACAGGCTTACTCCCTATCTGTCACTGTTTTTAAATAGTAATATTCATTTCCTTCATAAAGATGCATTGTGCTGCATTTAATAGAAACATGTAACCCTCATCTAAAACTGTTTAGTTGGAAGGTTGAATGTCTGGCAGTAAGTTCAACTCCAGGAGTTGAGTCCATATTTCACAAGTTCACTTCCCATCTATCATGGTTCTTATTTGGGAGAATCATTCATTTTAGCTCACAATGCTATATGTATTACTTTGCATTTCATAGAAACATGTAACTTCCATTCTATAGCCAACTTACTTAGATTTACTGTCTAGCATTAGATTCTACTCCTGGATTTGATTCTGTATTTCACAGAATCACTCCCCTTCTACCACCATATTTAATAGGGAGAAACTTTCATTTGACAAATAATGCTGTATTATACTGAATTTTATAGAAAAACATAACTTCCATTCTCAAACCAACTTAAATATACGTTTGAGCTGTTGCCATTTATTGGCAGGACCTGGGTGATTGGAGCTGAAAACAATGGGGGAAATTATCGAGTTGTGCCGAATAGCCACTTTATTGAAGATCACTTCTTCTTTTTTATAAACTCCTTTTTCACAGAGAGCATTTGGTCAGAAAAAACATGTCAAAATATTACATGTCAAGGTTACATTAGTACAAGGAAGCACAGTTAAAATTAACTCTATCTTTGGTATGTCTCTTTTAAAATGGGAACAAAGAAACAGGAGAAGCACACAGTCAGCATAATATTCTTATTTACATCTGAAGGACACGAAACCATCCGGGGAAGCTTGAGCAATGTTATTTTTCTGGACATCTAGTTCTGAGACTTTTGCTTCAGTTCCTTGGAGATTTCTCACAAGGCCAAATATCAAATCACGCAAGCAAGGTCTGGTCCTGAGACCTTTGTCTTGGTTCCTTGGAGCTTTCTCACAAGGCCAAATGCCAAGTCACACAGGCATGGTCCCACTGCTGGCTCTGAAAATTCCCCTTTTTTATTTTTTAAATGTAGCAATCCCAATGTGACTGTGGCTTCAGAAGTTTTGTAAGATTTTAATTGTCATTGGAGACAGAAGCATCCTATACAAAAAATGACAAGACAAACAACAAAAATGATGCTGGCTCTTAATAAACTATGCATAATGCTGTGAAGCCAAGACCTAGGATCCATACCTTGTAAAGCATCTGCAATGCCTTTTGCCAAGCCTTCATAAGAAATACCAGGCAATTTACTTCTGAATGTGTTAAAAATATTCCTTTTTAATTCATCAACATCTAAAGTGATATTACCTCTAAGATCTTGTAAATGATATATTATTTGTTCCCAATTATATCGAGAAGCATTATATTTTGCTGGAGTAACACAATACATAGTAACATTCCAGTCACAAGAAAGCATTAGTTTGTGTTGTATGCTAACTATCTGATCCCCTAGCCATGATACAGCTTGTTGTAGGCCTCCTATTTTGCTTTCTATCTCTTCAATGATTTTAGATTGGGTAGTCCATGGCATATGTGATTGATTTTGCCATTGTGCAACAAATTCATGTGTTTGAACAGAAGTCTGTAATGCTACTCCTGCCATGGCAGCCATAGCAGAAATGGCAATTAGACCAACTATAGCAAGAATAACCTATTCAATAAATCTTTTTGATCATGTCAATAATTTAGACACTACTTTAGTCATTAAACCTTCTAAGGGAGAGTGTTGCCATTCTCTTGTTAAGTTTAAAGGCAACCAAACATCTCTTCTTGCCCTTAATATAAACAATGCTTGAGAGGACGAATTAGTAGAAAAAAGGATTGTTAACACAGGTGTATAATTTGCAATCAAAGCAGTCAACACTTTTTAAAGTAAAATTAAAACTAAAAGTTCCAAGAGCTAAGACATATGGCAAGCTGACACATGTTTGTGTATAAAAAGATGCATTATAATCAAAGCTATAATCAGACTAGGAATATTTACTTCCAGAAAAGTTTTCTTTCCAATAGGTCATCAGTGCAGAGGCAGCAACCAATTTCCAGATTTCAGGTTGCTCTGGATAAGTAATATTTTGTATTAGCAATCGTGGCCTTGGGGATGACATTCCCCATCATGTCATGCCATTGGTCCTTTTATATGATGTTCTCTATATAATGGACTATTTTGTCAAACAATTTTGTTAATATAATCACAGACCATCCTATTCCAGTCTTTAGGATAATTGTGTAACAAAGCGTCCATGAGGGCTCCAATCAATAAAAGAGTAATTATGAGTGGATACAAGTAACTTTCCAGTGCTGGCACAACAATTGCTCCAATGAGGAAGGGAATATTTCCAGTGTTTATAAGATAGAGTCTCACATATTGGGAGATTGGGTTTTCCCATGTTAGTATTATTAATTTCTGTAAAATTTAAAGACAACAGCTCAAGTAGTCCAATTCTAGTACGGCTTTCCTGTGTAGGAGGCAGTATGTTAAACCATGTTTGAATGCTTACAGGAAGACAAGGAGTTGGATGATAAACACACAAAGGCAGAATTTCATATCCTAAGGATATATTCATAGCAGTCCCTTCCTCTGAAGGGTGATCTGGTCCAGTACTTTTCCAAGGAGGAGGAAGATGGGTAGAATCATTAGTAAAAACAATAGGTCCCCATTAAGACCATTCCACTAATCTTAATAGAGGAGGATGGGGTATAAAGGGCCAATACACTTGTCCACTTACCACAGATGTACAGGTAAGGATAGCAACCATGGCCAAAAAAAGATTCTCTGGAATGATGGGACTTTGAGTGTATTGTAAGATGTTTTCACTTTTGCTAATAATGCTTTAATTTGTCCCCATGTAGGGACAGAACTTTTCACATAATATGGACTAGAACGTTTCTTCTTGAAAGTAAGAGCATGCATCTTGTATGTAGCCTGTTCCATTTGCACATATTTAAGAGTCTTCCTCTTAGGGGCAATCATCTTTTTGTTGGACATGTTCATTGGTTTTCCTGGGCCTGATGCTCCAAAGAGGAACCCATAATGTTTTGGCGGATTCATGAGCATCTGTAGAAACACAAGCATAATCTTTGCAATTATTAAGTAGGAGCCCAGGCAACCAAGAGTTAAAAGATTTATACCAAATCGGGATTTGTATGTCTGGCAAAGAAAGAAGTTCACCAAAATATTTATCTGCTGCAGTCAAAATATCACTCTGAGGTAAATTTTAAAAATTTAAAGTGAAAAGTGTTAATGCTAAGGTATCTCAAGGAGTTCCCCCTTTTTTATTTTTTAATAATTGTGTTTTTAAAGTTCTGTGTCCTTTCAACAATAGCTTGTCCTTGTGGAATGTAATGGAGGTCAGTGACTTGAACATGTTCCATTCCTTACAAAATTGTTTAAATCAACAACCTGTATATACAGGCCCATTGTCTGTTTTAAGTTCAGAGGGCAATCCCATAGCTGCAAAGCATTGTAAGAGAGAGGCAATGACAGCACATTTTCATTGCATTGAGGAACATCTCAAATGAATTTAAAATAAGTATCAATAACAATATGTAAGTATCGTTGCTGTGGAAAAAAGGTTATGTGAGTCACATTCATTTGCCATAATTCATTAGTATGTAGACCTCGAGGATTAGCACCAGATGGGTGAGATCTACAATGTAAAGGAGAACATACAGGACAAGATTTGATGATATCATGAGCAATATGAAGAGGAATTTTGTAATGCACTTTTAATCTGTTGGCACTAGTATGTAAATGCTGATGTTCTTTTTCAGGGGATGAAACACTGTACATGCAAGTTTACCTGCAATATCATTTCCTCACACTAGAGGGCTGGGCAAATTAGAATGAGCCCCAATATGAGTAAAATATAAGGGATAAGTACGGGTCTGTATTAGATGTAATGTGGTAATAATATTTACATAACTTTATGAGTAGCAGAAATAAGGGCAGTTTCAATAGCAAGAAACAGTACTACTACATAAGCTGAATCTGAGACAATATTTAATGGTTTGTCTGTAATTTTTTGCAATAAATAAATCAGAACTACTAATTCTACCTGCTGTGCAGAAGAATAATTAGTTTGAGTAGTTTTATGTAAATCAAGTCCATGGATACCTCCTTTACCAGATGATGATCCATCTATATAATAAACTGAAGCATGAGATATAGGATTTAATTTTACTATAGTGTTAATAAAAAATGAAGTTCGTTTTTAAAAATCCCACAACTTACCAGCTGGGAAATGATTACCTATATATCCATTATAATTGCTTATACTATTACTTAAATTATCATTAAGGGGTAACAGATTTTCAAACTGTTTGTTAGTAGGGGATAAAATAATGAGTTGTGGATCAAATCCCAGAATCTGTAGGCATCTTGTTCTTCCCTGTATAATTAAAGAGGATATTAGATCAGTATTTGAAGTTAACACTTTAGTTTCTTTATGTTTTAAATATCACCATTCTAAAGCACAGTTTTCTTGGGCTAAAATTCCTGAAGGAGAATGTGGAGAAGGAAATATTAACAGGGAAATAGGTTTTAAAGGATCAAATCTTGTTAGAAAGGCAGTCCATAACTGTGACTCAAAAAATTGTAATTCCTTTTCAGCAGCAGGTGTTAAAGTCCAAGGACTGTCTAGGGCAGTATCACCTTCTAAGATAGAAAACAAATTAGTAAGTTTATAATTTGGTATACCTAAAGAAAGACAAGCCAATTAATGTCTCTTAGTAACTATTAAAAATTATTTAGGGTTTTTAATGAGTCTCTTCATATGCAGATTTTTGAGGATGAATGATGAGTCGCTCTACTGCATGACATAAATACTGAAAAGGAGTGGTAGTTTGTATTTTTTCAGGAGCTATTAGCAATCCTTCTATTTGAAAAGCCTTTGTGTGTTTTAAAATTTTTCTGTAATTGTTTAGAACATGCATGAGAGATTAATATATCATCCACATCATGGATGATATATGCATCAGGAAATGTCACTCTAATAGGTTGTAATATTTTTCCCACAAAATACTGACACATAGTGGGGGAGTTAGTCATACCCTGTGGCAGCACTGTCCATTGATATCTCTGTAAATGTTCTTGTTGATTTAAGCTAGGGGCAGAAAATACAAACCTTTCCCTATCTTTGGGAGGCATAGATATAATATAAAAGCAATCTTGTAAATCTAAAACAATCAAAGGCCATGGAGTAGGCAATCCAGGATGTAAAGCTCCCATAATTACCATAGATTCATTTACTTGCCTCAAATCTATAAGAAGTCTCCATTTTCCTGATTTTTTTAAATAACAAACACTGGGGAATTCCAAGGAGAAAAGGAAGGTTCTATATGTTTGTGCTCTAATTGTTCTTGAACTAATTGTTTTAAAGCCTGTAACTTTTCATTATTCAGTGGCCACTGAGGAGTCCAAATGGGAAATCTCTTTTCCATTGAATAAGAATAGGATCAGGCTTTATAAACTTAATGTCCCCTAAGAAAAACC
The DNA here is from genome assembly GCF_047511655.1 of Castor canadensis. Taxonomy (NCBI): domain Eukaryota; kingdom Metazoa; phylum Chordata; class Mammalia; order Rodentia; family Castoridae; genus Castor; species Castor canadensis. The sequence goes on along the minus strand of NC_133388.1, from coordinate 104,329,221 downwards.
CAGTCCTTGTCGATCATGTTTAATATTTGGTGTGATAATATCAGATTGTCCTTGTAAATTTTTCCCTAACCTTTCCCAGGAGCATATCCCATTCTTTGCGTCATTTATAAAGATTATTCAAAATATGTACTGGGGGTATAAATTTCAGCATTCCATTGTTGTAAGAGATCTTGGCCCCATAAATTCATAGAAATTGGGGCAATACATGGTTGAAGAATGGCCTGTAAACCTTCAGGACCTTCACATTTAAATTTTTGTGCACTTTGTTGTAACTGTGATGCCATCATATTGCCTACTTCTTGTATAGAAAAATCACTACCTTTAGTGGGCCAAGTATGAGGACACTGGTCTGAAGAAATAATAGAAATATCAGCTCCAGAATCTTACAAACCATTAATTTTTTCCATTAATTTTTAATACACACAAAGATCGATTTTGTTCTTGTATTAATGTTGAATAATTAATTTGTTTATTAGTACTACCAAATGCCCTGTGCCTCACATAAAAAGATTTAGAAAAACCAATGTAAGGCAACAGCAACAATTGAGCAATATGTTCACCCTTTTTAAAAGACCAAGGAGTAGAGACGGAGACCATAAGTTTCAATTCCTCTTTATAGTCAGAGTCATTTACTCCAGTATGTATAGTCACCGCATTCATAGTTAAACTACTTCATTCCAACAACAATCCAACTGTCCCTTCAGTAATAGGGCCATATATATTAGTTGAAAGTTTAAATGGACACTGGTTGGGATAAATGCCAATATCATTTGGACAGGGAATATCAAGGGCAGCACTCCCAGCAATAATGGGCTTCAGAGATGAAACAGTTAATCGAGATCCATCTGAACTGGGAACAAAGTAGCCCTCATACTTTTTGGGGCCTGAATGTGGCCCTGTTGCTTGTTTCCTGACTGAACATTTTTTATTGGTAACAGATTGCCTACTCTATCTATTTTTGAACAACATTCTTTGGCCCAATGCCATCCCTTTTTACATCTTGGACATATCCTAGGAAGGAAAGGGTTACCAGGTTTTATAATTATCATTTTGTGCTGGTAATTTGCATTGTTTTTTCATATGTCCTGGTTTACCACAATTAAAACATTTGGCTGCTTTTTTTTTATTGCCATGGTTTCTAAAGCAGCAACTCTGGCTTTATGTTTGAAAGCACCTACATTACAACAGGCCTTTAAATAGGCCATAATACCACCAGTCTCCTTAATTGGTTGAATAAGATTTTGGCAATCCTCATTAGCATTATCAAAAGTCAATTGATGCAGTAGGATATTTTGCATTTGATCTCCTCTCACTTGTTTTTCTATGGACTCCTCCATAAAATCAGAATAAGGTTCAGTTGGTCCCTGTTGTATTTTTGTATAGCTGCCTTGATATTCTGCCCCTGTATTAATTTTGTTCCATGCAGCCAGAGTGACATCTCACACATGAGGCAAGACAGCAGGGGGTATATTTTTAACCTGATGGGTTTGTGACAACCAAGCACCTGTACCAGTCAACATCTCATATGAAACAGCCCCAATGTTACCTCGCTGCCCTAAAGCTCTAACTCTTTCATAGGCTTCATCAGATAGTCACATTTTCCATTGCAAAAACTCCACTGATGACAATGTCATTTTTGCCACAATATGAAAATCATAGGGAATCCACCCAATGTCATTGCTCCATCCTGCCAAATATTCTCTACAAAAAAGAGAAGCAGGACCATAAGTTGCACAAGCCTTTTTAGAGTCTTTTTTCATATTCATATCCAATCCATTATAAGTGTTATTGCCATTCATATTAAACATAATAGGAAACAGCAGTTGCAATTCATGCAGCCCTGGGGGGATGGGAATGCAAGCTGCTAATGGAGGGTCATTCTTTTTCCCAAGCCCTTGTCAGGGCGAATATGTAAATAATGCATTTCCTCTTTAATGTTTCCCATTTCAGGATGTTCATTCCAATCCTCATCCTCTGGAGGAAGATGATACAGATCAGCAGTCTCTCTAGGAGGAGCAGTTGCAATTGCTGGCGCTGCAAATGGCAATGCCAATTTACTTTCATTTTTCTCCAGCATAGTAAAGCCATGACTAAAGCACTGTTTACTTTCCTCAGTGATTTTTTCCATATCTCCTGCATCTAATTCATGTTCATGAAGGGATGCAACAGTATCTTTTTCTAAATTTTCTTCCCTTCTTTGTCCCCCAAGTATAAGAATTAAAGATTTAACCAGAGCCCATGTTATCCAAAAATGAACAGGTATCTTTTCTTCCTGTGTGTATGCCTTTTCGACATTTTTACATGCTTGCTCCCAAACTTCTTCATCTAAAGTACCTTCCTTAGGAAGCCAGGGATTATACTCACAAATTACTTCTAAACAGTTCTTTAAATGTTGTTTGGAAACCTGAGCTCCACCTCATAATAAAAAATGATGCATGAGTGAAAGAAAACACTGGACTCTGCACTGATTTTACCCCATCTTGTCTCACTTACCTCCTTCTGTGTGGGTCTCCACATCACTTTCAAAGTTATCCTTCAGGTCCCTGTTCAGGGCACCAGCTATTGCTGTTTATTGACAGGACATGGGTGATTGGAGCCAAAAATGATGGGGGGAACTATCGAGTTGTGCTCAATAACCACCATATTGAAGATCACTTCTGTTTTTTATAAATTCCGTTTTCACAGAGAAAATTTTGTCAGAAAAAGCATGCCAAGTATTACATGTCAAGATTATATTAGTACAAGGAAGCACACTTAAAATTAACTCTATCTTTGTTATGTCTCTTTTAAAATGGGAACAGAGAAGCAGGAGAAGCACACAGTCAGCATAACCTTCTTATTTACATCTGAACATCACGAAGCCATCTGGGGAAGCTTGAGCACTGTTATTTTTCTGGACACCTAGTCCTGAGGCCTTTGTCTCAGTTCCTTGGAGCTTTCTCACAGGCCAATTGCCAAATCACATAGGCACAGTCCCACTGCTGGCTAAGACGTTGAATGTCTGGCAGCAAGATCAACTGCTGGAACTGATTACATTTCTCATAGGACTCCTGCCCATATATCATGGTTTTGATGAAATAAACTTTCATTTTAGCTCATAATGTTGTATTGGCCTGAATTTGTTAGAAACACGTAATGCCCATTGTAAAAGCAACTTAATTAGAAGACTGAAAATCTTGTATTTCAGAGGATTACTCCATGTGTATGACCATTTTTCACTGAGAGAATGATACATTTTAGCTCATAATACTGAATTTATTGATCTGAATTTCATAAAAACATATAACTCTCATTAGAAACCAACCTAGTAAGAATGTTCAACTCCTATAATTGAGTCTGTATGTCACAGGAGACCTCCCCAACTATAACTGTATTTAAATCTGAGAAACATTTATTTAGCCTATAATGTTGTTTTATGCTGAATTTCATAAACATATGTAACTCTCATTCAACAACCAACTTAATTAAAAGGCTGAATATCTATCAGCAAGGTCAACTAGTGTTTCTGAGTCCACACATCACAAGATTACTGCTAATGTATCCTGGATTTCACTGGAAGAAACATTCATTTCAGGTCATAATTTTGTATGCTGACTTTGAAAGAACCATATAACACCCATTCTAACTTAGTTGGAAGCATGAATGCCTGAAATACTCACAACTCCTGGAATTGAGTCTGTACTTCACAAGCTTACTACCCATCTAATATGGTTTTGGGGGAGAGAATAATATATTTTGGCTCATAATGCTATATAAATTATTTTGACCTTCATAGAAACATGTAATTCCCATTCTATAACCAACTTACATAGAAGGTTGAATGTCTGTCAGTAGTTCCAAAAACTGGAATAGAGTCTATATTTCACAGGATTACTCCTTGACTACCACTATATTTACTTGAGAGATACTTTCATTTACCAAATAATGTTGTTTCATAAAAACATGTAAATCCTATTCTAAAACCAGTTTAGTTAGAAGGTTGAGTTTCTGGAGACAAAATCAACTCCTGGAACTAAGTCTATTTGCCACAGGATTCCTGCCCATATATAATGGTTTGATTGGGGGAAACATCCTTTTTAGCTCATAATGATACTATGCTGAATTTCACAGAAACACCTAACTGCCATTCTAAAGCAAAACTTAATTAGAAGGTAGAATGTCTGTCAATAAGTTGAACTCTGGGAATTGAGTCTGTTTTTATTAGTGTTATTAGCCATCTATCACTGTTTGTAACTGGCAAACACCTTCATTTTAACTCATACTGCTATATATCATTCTGAATTTCATAGAATTGCAACTCCCATTATAAAAACCAACTAAGTTAGCAGGTTGAATGCTGAAAGTAAGTTTCCACTCCTGGAGTTGAGTATGTACTTCACTGGATTACTCCCATTCTATCACAGGTTTTCCTGGTACAACTGATCATTTTGGTCCTAATGCTATATATATATATGTATATATAGTGCTGAATTTTGTACAAACATGTAAATCTCATTCTCAAATCTAGTTAGTAGGAAGGTTGAATGTCTGGGACTAAGTTCAACTTCTTGAATTCTGTCTGTATTTCACATGCTTACTCCCCAAATATCACCTTTTATATTTGGGAGAAACATTTGTTTTGTCTCATAATGCTCTATGTATTGTGTTGAATTTTATAGGAACATGCAACTGCCATTCTAAAACCAACTCGTTAGAAGCTAGAATGTCTGCCAAGAAGTTCAACTACAGATACTGGAGTCTATATTTCAAAGCATTACTACCCATCTATCACCATTTTAAATTGTCAGAAACCTTCATTTTAACTCATAATGCCATATGTATCTTTCTGAATTTAATAGAATCATGTTAATTACATTCTAAACCAATTTAGTTAGAAGTTTGAATAGCTGGCAAGGTTTCTTCTCTTGAATTGAGTCTGTCACAGTTTTACTACCCATCTATTGTGGGGGTCTTGGGGGGTGAGAAGAAACTGATTTTATCTCACAATGCTGTAAGTTCTATGCTTAAGTTACAGGAACATGTAACTCACATTCTAAAACCAACTTAGTTTCAAGGTGTTATTCTGCCAATAAGTTTTAACACTTGGAAGTGAATCTGAATTTCAAAGGATTACTCCCTATATATCATTGTTTTGTTTGAGAGAAACATTCATTTTAGCTTATAATGCTCTACATAATATGATGACTTTCATAGAAACATGCAACGCACATTCAAAAATCAACTTAGAAAGTTGAGATCCAAGATGGTGACTGGGACACAGCCTCAGACCATGAGAGCTCCATGAATCAGAGACTTTGCTGAGATGCTGGAAACACACTTGGCTAAGGTAAAGACCCAAGGAATGCCAAAACTTTGGCACTCTGAACCCCTAGTTCATGGAAGTCTTCTCCATAAAACAATTTACTAACAGAACAGCCAGAGCTGCCCTCCAAGTCCTGCACCATAGGCCCATGGAGCCACTGATCTGCAGCCCATGGGATCTCTGCCCCTCCACCTATTGGTCCTCAGCCCCACCAGGCATGTGCTCCACAGGCCCACATGATCTCTCCCATGTCCCCACTGCTCAGGCCAGTCAAGCCTGTGCTCCACAGGCACACCAGATCTCTGCCAGACCCACATCCCTCAGGCCCTCCAGGCCCACACTCCATTGACCTGCATGATCTCTGCCAGGCCCATACCCCTCAGGCCCACCAGGTCCTTGATCCAAAGGCCCTCATGATCTCTGCTGCGCTGCACCCCTCAGGCCCACCAGGTCCATGCTCCACAGGCCCACCAGATCACCTCAACAACAGACCTCTGCCTGCAAGCCTGTGGGGCCCCACACACCTGCCATCCACCACAGGAAGGATCCAAACCTGCCTAGGAGACACAGACAAACAGTACTAGATGCTAAAGGAATAGCACAAGGACTACTAAGATTGAAATTCTACTGCTCCTGAACCGGTGATTTTTTATTTTTTTGCCTTTCCTTTAAAGGTTTGGCTGTCTGGTTTGCTGTTTGATCATCCAACATCTCTCCCTGCTGTTTTCATTGATCTTCCTCTTTGTTTTTTCCTTCTATTGCTCTTTCTTTCTCTTTTTTCTCTCTCTTCCTTGGTTTTGTTAGTTTCACTATTGTAACTCAGCTAACACTAAATTACCTACAGTATAGGGACAGAAATGGTACCAAATGGAAATATGGGAAGACAAAAAAGGGAATGGAAACAATTCTCCCCCCCCAAAATAAATTAGTACAGGATTCAGAGGGATATGAAGAAAACAGATACCCAGATGCAGACTCCAACAAAACAAAGATAAACTATGCCAAAGAACCAAACAAAGCCCCCAAGAATACACTGAAAGAAGAAATCCTGCAAGTAATCACTGAAAATTTCATGGAGATGTTACTAGATAGGGTGAACCAAAACCTACAAGGCACTCAAGAAATTCCAAGACAACAAAAATAAAGAATATGAGAAAACACAAAAACAAATAAACTAAATCATAGGAACCCTAAATAAACACCAAAATGAAGCACCATAATAGAGAGAGAAATGAATTAAGAATGAAAATTGACAATTTTAAAGAGGAAGTGACCCATGATATTGAAAACCTCAGAAAAAAGAATAAAACAGAAATACAAAACAAAATGGAAGGCCATTCCAACTGAATAGAACAAGCAGAAGACAAAATCTCAGTACTTGAAGATGAAATTGTAATAAAAGGAAAAATTGAAGAACAGTTAATCAAACAACTCAAGACCTGTGAAAGGAATATGCAAGAACTCACTGACTGAATTAAAAGACCAAACCTGAGAATCATGGGCATTGAAGAAGGAGAAGAGGTGCAAGCAAAAGGAATTCATTATATATTCAACAAAATAATAACAGAAAATTTCCCAAATCTAGAGACAGCTATGCCCATCCAGATACAGGAATCCCCCAGAACACCAGACTTGACCAAAATAGAACTACCCCACTACATATCATCATTAAAACAACAAGCACAGAGAATAGAGAAAGAATATTGAGGCTGTAAGAGAGAAAAAAACAAATAACACTAAAAAGTAAACCCATCAATATCCAGAAAATTTCTCTATGGAAATCTTCAAAGCAAGAAGAAAATATTGGGAGGTCTTCTGGGCATTAAATGAAAATAACTTCAACCCTAGGATACTCTACCCAGCAAAACTATCATTCAAAATAGAAGGAGCAATACAATTCTTCCATGAGAAGTAGAAGCTAAAACAATATATGACACCAAACCACCACTACAAAAGATTCTCCAAGGATTTCTGCACACAGAAAGTGAAAGCATACTAAACCATGAAAGGGCAGGCAATACCAAACCACTGAAGAAGAAAAGGAAAGAAAGTAGAGAGTAAGATTGAATCAGCTAGAAACAAACAAACCCTTAAATAACAAAGACAAATAAATGACAGGGATAACAACATACTTATCAATACTAACACTAAACATTAATGGACTTAATTTTCTCTTCAAAAGACACTGATTGGCAAACTGAATTAAAAGGGAAGATCCAACAATCTGAGCCTACAAGACACCAACCTCATCACAGAAACAAGCACTGAGTGAGAGTTAAAGACAAGAAGAAGATCTACAAAGCCAATACCCCCCCTAAACAGGCAGGGGTAGCAATACTTATCTTGGATAAAATAGACTTCAAACTTACATTGATCAAAAGAGATAAGGAAGGACTCTTCATACTAGTAAAAGGGGAAATACACCAATAGGAAATAACAAGTGTCAAACTATATGCACCCAAAGTTAACACACCCAATTTCGTCAAACATACTATGAAGGACCTTAAAACATAAATAAATTCCAACACAGTGATAGTGGGAGACCTTTATACACCCCATCACAAATAGGTAGGGAATCCAAAAAAAATCAATAAAGAAATCTTAGAACTAAATCACACCATAGATCTACTGGACCTAGCTGATGTCTACAGAATATTTCATCCAAATGCTGCACAATATACATTCTTCTCAGCAGCACATGAAACCCTCTCCAAAATTGATCATATCTTAGGGCACAAAGCAAGCCTCAGCAAATATAAAAAAATAGAAATAATCCTATGCATTCTATCTGACCATAATGCATTAAAGCCAGAAATCAACAACAATAACAGCAGTAAAAACATGCAAAGAATTGGAATCTGAAGAACACGTTGCTTAATGATTAATGGGTCCTTAATGAAATAAAAGAGGAAATTTAAATGTTCCTGGAAGTTAATGAAAATGAAAACATGACCTACCAGAACCTATGGGACAGAGCAAAGGCAGTCCTAAGAGGAAAATTTATAGTCATGAGTGCATATATTGAAAGGTCAGAAAGATCTCAAATCAATAATATAATACTGCAACTCAAACTTCTGGAAAAACAAGAACAAGCAAACCCTAAAACAAGCAGAAGGAGAGAAATACTTCAAATTAGAGCTGGAATATAGAAACAGAAACCAAAAAAACATACAAAAAATTAATGAAACAAAAAGCTGCTTCTTTGAAAAAGTAAATAAGATTGACAGACCCCTGGCAATGCTAACAAAAATGATAGAGAAAAACCCAATCAGTAAAATCAGAAATGCAAAAGGGGAGAGATTAATAAACACCACTGAAATCCAGGAAATCATCAGAGACAACTTTAAGAGCCTATACTCTAATAAATTTGAAAATTTTGAAGAAATGGACAGATTTCTAAATACTAACGACTATCCAAAACTGAACCAAGGGGATATTAATCACCTGAATATATCTATAACACAAAAGGAAATAGAAGCAGCAATTAGGAGACTTCCAAAAAAGAAAAGTCAGGACCTACGGATTCACTGCTGAATTCTGTCAGATGTTTAAAGAACTAACACTAACCCTCCTTAAAACATTCCATGAAATACAAAGGGAAGGAACACTGCCTAACTAGTTTTATGAAGCCAATATTACTCTCATCCCAAAACCAGAAAAAGACACCTACAAAAAGGGGAACTATAGGCCAATTTCTTAATGAACACTGATACAAAAATCCTCAATAAAATAATGGCCAAAAAAAGTCCAACAACACATCAGAAAGTTTATCAACCATGACAAAGTTGGCTTCATCCCAGGGATGCAGAGGTTGTTCAACAAATGCAAATCTATAAATGTAATACAACACATTAATAGAAGCAAAGACAAAAACCACTTGATCATCTCAATAGATGCAGAAAAAGCCTTCAAAAAGATCCAACACCACTTCATGATAAAAGCTATAAGAAAACTAGGAATAGAAGGAATGTACCTCAATATTTTGAAGGCTATATATGATAAATCTAAGCCAACATAATACCTAATGGTGAAAAACTGAAACCATTTCCCCTACAATCAGTAATGAGACATGATGCCCACTATCCCCTCTCTTATTGAACATAATACTGGAATTTCTAGCCAGAATAATTTGGCAAGAAGAAAAAATAAAAACAATGCAAATAGGTAAAGAAATTCTCAAAATATCCCCGTTTGCAGATGATATGATCCTATACCTTAAAGACCCAAAAAGCTCTACCCAAAACACTCTACCAAAAAACTCTGGGACACCATAAACTGGTAGAGCAAGTTGTCAGGATACAAAATTAACTTGCAAAAATCATTAGCTTTTCTACATACAAGGAACAAACTGAGAAGGAATATATGGAAACAACTCCATTTACAATAGCCTCAAAAAAAATCAAAAACCTAGGAGTAAAGTTTACAAAAGATGTGAATGACCTCTACAAGGAGATTTACAAACCCCTGAAGAAAGAGATTGAGGTATACTACAGAAGATGGAAAGGTCTCCCACGCTCATGGATCAGTTGAATCACCATAGTAAAAATGGCTATACTACCAAAACAATCTACATGTTTAATGTAATTCCCATCAAAGTCCCAATGAGTTTCATCACATATATTGAAAAAAATCTACCTTAAAGTTCATTTGGAAACACAAGAGACCACAAATAGCCAAGGCAATACTCAGCAAAAGAGTGATGTTGGAGGTATCACAACACCTGACTTCAAACTCTATTACAAAGTAATAGCAATAAAAACAGCATGGTACTAGTGCAAAAACAGACATGAAAAGCAGTGGAACAGAAGAGAGGACTCAGATATGAATGAACATAACTATACCCACCTCATTTTTGACAAAGGGGCCAAAATATATGATGGAGAAAATAAGAAAATACAGCCTCTTCAACAAATGTTGCTGGGGAAAATGGTTATCCATCTGTAAGAAACTGAAACTAGATCCATGTTTATCACCCCATACTTGTATCAAATCAAAATGGATCAAGGACCTTAGTATCAGACCCATAACTCTGAAGTTAGTACAGGAAGAAACAGGAAACACTCTGGAATTAGTAGGTATAGGCAAGGACTTCCTCAATAGAACTGCAGCAGTCCAGAAACTAAGAGAAGAATGGACAAATGGGACTTCATAAAATTAAAAGGCTTCTACACAACAAAAGAAATGGTGTCTAAACTGAAGAGACCACCCACAGAGTGGGAGAGTATATTTTCTAGCTATACATTAGACAAAGGACTGATAACCAGAATATACAGGGAACTTAAGAAACTGAACTCTTCCAAAATCAATGAATCAATTAAGAAACTAAATAGAACTTTAACAAAAGAAGAATTTCAAATGGCCAAAAAACACATGAAAAAATGCTCACCATCTCTAGCCATAAAGGAAATGTAAATCAAAACCACACTGATTCCACCTCACCCCTTTTAGAATAGCTATCATGAAAAACACCAACAACAACATGTGTTGGCAAGGTTGTGGGGGAAAAGAAACCCTCATATACAGCTGATGGGAGTGCAGGCTGGTGCAACCACTCTGGAAAAAAATTTGTAGGCTTCTTAAAAACCTAAACATAGATCTGCCATATCATCCAGCAATACCACTCCTGGGAATATACAGAAGGCATGTGATGCAGGTTACTTCAGAAGCACCTGTACACCCATGTTTACTGCAGCACTATTCACAATAGCCAAGTTATGGAAACAACCAAGATGCCCAACTACTGATGAATGGATAAGAAAATGTGATATTTATACACAATTTAATTCTACTCAGCCATGAAGAAGAATGAAATCTTATCCTTTGCAAGTAAATGGATGGTACTGGAGAATATCATTCTGAGCGAGTTTAGCCAGACTCAGAAGACCAAAAATCATATGTTCTCTGTCATATGAGGCCTTTAGATCAGGGCAAATACAGCAATGTTGCTGGACTTGGGTTATGACAAGGGGAGAACACACACTGGATGTATGGGGATAGGTAGAAAACCCAAAACATGAAAGCATTTGATGTCCCCACTCCAGAGGAATTAATACAGAAACCTTAAAGTGACAGAGGTCAACATGAGAAGGGAATCAGGAACCAGTGTAAAGATCAGTTAGAGATGAATCAACCTGGGTTATAACACATTTGTACATGAAAGCAATGCTAGGAATCTTTCTGTACAGCTGTTCTTATCTCAACTAGCAAAAATGCTATGTCTTTCTTATTGCTTTTTTCTACCCTTCAATGAAACTGAAGAAAAGCTCAGAACAGATTCTGCCTGGAAGCGAGGGGGGAGGGAGGGAGTGGGTGGAGGCTTAGGGAAGTGGGGAGAATTGACTCAAACAATGTATGCACATGTGACTAAATGAATAATAAAAAAACTTGAGATTCTACAGTAAATTCAAAACCTGTAATGTAGTCGATAATTCACAGAATTTCTCCCCATCCATCACCATTTTTTTATTTTGGGAAACATTCATTTAGTTCATAATGCTGTATGTATTATTCTGAACAGCATAGAAACATGTAATGCTTATTCTAAAACCAAATCACATGGTAGGTTTTTGTCCATATTTCACAGTATTACACACCATCTATCCTAGATTTTGTTTGTGTGAAAATTTTATTTAGCTTCACAATGTTGTATGTAGTATTCTGAATTTCATAGAAACATACAACTACCATTCTAAAACCAATTTATTAAGAAGATTAAATATCTTGCAATAAAATCCAGTCCTGGTATTGAAACCATATTTCACTGGATTACTCCTCATCTATCACTGTTTCCATTTCAGAGAAACATTCTTGTTAGGTCTTAATTCGTTGCATATTATTCTGAATTTCATAGAAGCACATAATATCAATTCTCAAACCAACTTGGTTAGAAGGTAGAATGTCTGGTAAGTTCAACTCAAGGAAATAAATCTGTATTTCACAGTATTACTCTCCACCAATCATCATTTTTAACTGGCAGGAACTTCCATTTCAGCTCATAATGCTGTATTTTTCATTATGAATTTCATAGTAACTTGTAACTCCCATTCTATAACTGACATAATTATAAAATTGATGGTCTGGTAGTAAGTTCAATTCCTAGAATTGAGTATATTTCCCAGGACTCCTCCAAAACTCTCATGGTTTTTGATGGTGAGAAACATACATTTTAGCCCATAATGCTACATGTATTCTTCCAAAATTCAGAGAAATATGTGACTCCTATTCTAAAATGAATCTAGTAGAAGGTTGAATGTCTGGCAGCAAGTTTAACTCCTGGAACAGAGTCCATAATCACAGAATTACAGTCCATATGTCACAAGATTCCGATTATTATGCTGAATTTGATTGAAACATATAACTCCCATTCCAAAACAAACATAGTTGGAAGGTTGAATGCCTGGCAGTGAGTTCAAGTCCTGGAATGGAGTCTAAATTTACCAGGATTATTCACCATTTATCAGTTTTTTGAATGTGGGAGAAAAAAAATCCTTTTAGTTTATAATGCTGATTGCACTACTCTGAATTTCATAGAAACATGTAACTCCATTATACAACCAACTTAATTACAAGACTAATGTCTGGCACCAAGGGTAATTCCTGGAATGAATTTGTTTTCACAGTTTTACTCCCCATCTATCATGATTTCTAAACATTCATTTTCGCTCATCATGCAGTATAATGCTGAATATCTTAGAAACTAGTAACTCACACTCAAAAACAAAGTTTCAAGTTTCAATATCTGGCAGTAGGTTCAATTTCTGGAACAATGTAGGTATTTCACTGGACTGCTCCATTTTTATAATGGAGCGGCATTCATTTTTTGACATAATGCTGTATGTATCATTCTGAATTTCATAGAATCATGTAGCTTCTATTCTAAAACTAACTTAGAAGGTTGAATTACTTGCAGTAGTTTCTACAATTAAGTGTTTATTTCATAGAATTGCTCTCCATCTATCCACAGTTTTTAAGGGAAAACATTAATTTTAGCTCATTATGCTGAATTCATAGAAACATATAATTCAATTTTACAAACAACTTAGAAACTGAATGTCTGTCAATAAGTTCAACTCCTGGAACTGAATCTGTATTTAACAGGATTACAACACGTCTATTACCAGCAGTACTATGCTGAAATTCAAATAAACATATAACTGTCATTCCTAAATCAACTGAGTTAGAAGGTTGAATTTTTTCCAATACTTTCCACTCCTAGAACTGAATTCATATATCACAGCATTACTCTCCATCTGTCATCATTTTTATTTCTTTTTAGCTTGTAATTCTCCGTGGATTATTCAAAATTTCATGGAGAAATGTAACAGAAATTCTAAAGCAAACTTAGATGATCGAATGTTTGCCAGTGACTTCATCTCTGGGAACTGAGTCTCTGTTTCACAGGATTTCAACTCATGTGTATTATTTTTTATTGGCAGGAACCCTCATTTTAGCACAAAATTCTGTGTGTATCATTCTGAATTTGATAGAATCATGTAACTACTATTCCATAATGAACTTAGAAAGTTGAGTATCTAGCAGAAAGTACAACTGTGGAATTTGAATCATAATTTTCATTTTGGAGAATTTCATAGAATCCTGTAACTCCCATTATAAAATAAACTTAGCTAAAAAGTTCAATGTCTGGCAATAAGTTTAACTCCAGGAATTCAATCTGTAGTTCACAAGATTACTCCCCATCTATAATGGTTTTTATTTGGGAGAAACATTCATTGCAACTTATAATGTCTTATGTATTATTCTGAATTTCAAAGAAACATGTAATGTCCATTCTAAAATTAACATAGTTTCAAGTCTGAATGTCTGCCAGTAGGTTCACCTAATGGAATTGTGTCCCTATTAACAGGTTTATTCTACAAATATAAATATATTTAATTAGGACAAACTCTCATTTTAACTACTGTTGCTATATGTATTATTCTGAAATTCATAGAAACATAGAACTCACATTCTTAAACCAATTTAGTTAGGAGATTGAATGTCTGGTTATAAATTCAAATTCAGGGATTTCATCTGAATTATAAAATTTCTCCACAACCATCACCTTTTTTTAACTTGAAGAAATATTTATTTTAGTTCATAATTCTGTATTATGCTGAATTTCATAGAAACATGTAACTTCCATTCTAAATCAGCTTAGTTAGAATGTTGAATGTATTGCAGCACATTCCACTCCTGGAATTGAGGCCATACTCCCAGGATTACTCCCCATCTATCATGCTTTTCATTGGGAGAAACATTTGTTTTACCTCATAATTCTTTACAAATAATACTGAATTTCATAGAATCATGTAACTCCCATTCTGAAACCAACTCATCACAAGGTTGAATGCCTGTGATTAGGTTCAGCTCCTGGAATTTAGTCTGTATGTCATAGGATTACTCCCCATCTAGTATGTATTTTTGGGAAAGAAACATTCATGTTAGCTCAAAATGCTGTATTTGAATTGCTGAATTTCAAGGAAACACGTAACTTTCATTCTAAAACTATGTTTGTTAGAAGGATGAACATCTGGCCAACTCCTGGAATTTAGTCTGCATTTCACAGTATTTTTCTCCAGCTGTCACTAATTTTATTTTAGAGAATCATTCATTTTAGGACAAAAGGCTCTGTGTATTATTCTGAATATCATAGAAACATGTAACTCACATTTTACAACTAACTTATTTAAAAGATATAATGTCTGCAAGTAAGTTCAACTCCAGGAATTTAGTCTGTATTCACAGGATTACTCCTAACATATCTGGGTTTTTAATTGGGAGAAACATTTATTTTATCTCATAATGCTGTTCTATGCTGATTTTCACAGAAACATGCAATTCCCATTCTAAAAACAACTTTCTTTAAAAGTTGTATGTCTAACAGCAAATTCCACTCCATGAACTGAGTGATATGACACAGGAATATCCTCCATCAATCATAGCTTTTGTTCAGAGAAACATTCATTATACCTCTTATGTTGTATTATTCTGAATTTCATTGAAACATGTAACTCCTGCTGTAAGCCCAGCTTAGAATGTTTAATGTCTGGCAGTAAAATCTAGTCTTGGAACAGATTTTTTTCACTGGATTATCCCCATCTATTAATGTTTCCATTTCAGAGCAACACTCATTTCACATATAAATTCATTATGTCTTAATTCATATTATGAATATCATAGACAAATGTAATATCCATTCAAAACCAACTTGGTTGGAAGGTATCATGTCTCTTAAGTTCAATTCCTGGAACTGAATCTTTATTTCATAGTATTACACCTATCTATCACCATTTTTAATTGGAAGAAACCTCTATTTCAGCTCAAAATGCTGTATGTTTCATTCTGAATTTCATACAATCCTGTAACTCCCATTCCCAAACTAAATTACTTAGAAAGCTCAAGGTCTGGCAGTAAGTTCAACTCTTGTTATTGAGTCTGTACACACAGGATTGCTCCCTGGGAGAAACATGCCTGTTAGTTCATAATGCTGAATGTATTATTCTGAATATCATAAAAACTGTAACACCCTGTTGTATATTCAACTTAGAATGTTGAACATATGGCAGCAACTTTAAGCACAGAACTGACCTCATATTTAACAGGATACCTCATCATCTATCATTGTATTTAATTTGGTGACACATTCATTTAGCTCATATTGTAATATTATGATGAATTTCACAGAAATATTCCTCCCATTCTAAAATTAACTTTGAAAGTTGATGTCTGGCAATATGTTTAAATCCTGCAATTGAGTTTAATTCTCAGGATTAATTCCCATTTATTGTCAGAGCCAACAATAAGAACTTGCCTGTGTGAGTTGGTACCTGGCCTTGTGAGAAAGCTCCAAGGAACTGGGGCAAAAGTCTCAGACAAAACTGTGCTTATGTGAGTTGGCATCTGGCCTTGTGAGAAAGCCAGACATCCAAAAAACAATATTCAAGGTTCCCAGATGGCTTTGTGTCCTTCAGATCTAAATAACAAATTTATGTTGACCCTGTGCTTCTCCTGCTTCTCTGTTCCGATTTCAAAGGAGACATAACAAAGAGTTAATTTTAACTGTGCTTCCCTGTGCTAATGTAACCTTGACATGTAATACTTGCCATGCTTTTTCTGACCAAATGCTCTCCGTGTAAAAGGAGTTTATAAAAAGCAATGTATACTCCATTAAAGTGGCTATTGAGCAGGACTCAATAGTCCCCTCATCTCTTTAGGCTTCAGTCACCCAGGTTCTGCCGGTAAACCACATTACAATCTATCACTGTTTTTATTTTGGAATAACACACATTTTAGCACATAATACTCTAAGTGATATTTTGAATGTCATAGCATGTAAAACCAACGTAGTTAGAAAGTTTAATGTTTGAAATGATGTCCAACTCATATATTGAGTCTGTATTTCCCAGGATTACTCCCCATCTATCATTGTTTCATTTGTGAGGAACATTCATTTTAACTCATAATGCTCTATGTAATATACTGAATTTCATAAAAGTATGTAACTCCCATTCTAAAACCACTTAGAAGATTGAATGTCCAGTAGTAAGCTCAACTCCTGGATTTGAGTTCAAATATCACAGGAATACTTCTTATTTATCATGGTTTTGTTTGGGAGAAAAAATCATTTTGGCTGAATTTTATAGACTATGTAACACCCAATCTAAAAACACCTTAGCTAGAAAATTGAATATTATGCTTGGCAGTCAGTTCAAGTACTAGAATTCAGTATGTTTCACAGGATTACTTCCCATCTGTCACCTTTTAATTGGCAGAAACACTCATTTTAGCTCATAATGCTGAATAATTATTATTGCATTTCATAGAAACATATAAGCGTCATTCAAAACCCAACTTATGGAGAAGGCTGGTGTATGGCAGTAAGTTGGACTCTGGGAATTGTGTCTGTATTTCACAGGATTACTCTTCATCTATCACCTTTTCTCTTTGACAGAAACATTAATTTTAGCTTTTAATGATATTATGCTGAATTCCAGATAGGTGTAAATATCATACTGCAACCAACTTAGAAGGTTGAATGTCTGGCAGTATGTTCTATTCCTAGAATTGAGTCTGTATTTCACAGAATACCTCTCCATCTATTACCATATTTAATTAGGAGAATCAATACTTTAGCTCATATTGCTGTATTTTACTGATTTTTCAAAGAAATATGTTATTCCAATATAAAACCAACAACATAGAATGTTGATGTGTTTCAATAAGTTAAACTGCTGCAATTGAGTCTGTATTTCACAGGAATCCCTAACTCTCACCATTTTTAATTGGGAGAAACATTCATTTTAGCTTTGACTGCTCTATTCATTATTCTGAATTTCATAGAAACATGTAACTTCAACTACGAAACCAAATTAGGTAGAAGGTACAATGTCTGGCCATAAGTTAAACTCTGTGAGTCTTTATTTCACAGTATTACTCACAATCTGTCACCATTCCTTTATAGAAGAATCTTGATTTTAGCTCATAATGTAGTATGTATCACTCTGATTCTCCTAGATTCAAGTAACTCCCATCCTAAAACCTTGTTAGTAGGTTGAATGGTTTTTAGTAGGCTCAGAAACTGAGAGTGAGTTTGTACCGCACAAAATACTCCCCATTATTCACCATTTTAATTTCAGTGAAACATTCATTTTTGCTCAAAATGCTGTATGTATTATTATGAATCTCAAAGAAACATGTAACTGCTCTTCTGAAAAAACATACTTAAAAGATAGATTCTCTGACATTAAGTTCAACTCTGGGAACTCAGTCTGTATTTCATAGTATTACTCCCCACCAAGTACCATTTTTAATTGGCCAAACATTCATTTCAGCTCATTAGGCTGTAAGTATCTCTCTGAAATTCATATAAACATGTAACTCTTATTCTAAAACCAACTAAGTTGGTAGATTGTATCTCTTACAGTAAGTTCAACTCCTTGAATTGAGTCTGTACTTTACAGGATCACTCCCCATATATCACCATCTTTAAGTGGAGAAATATTTATTTTACCACCTAATGTTGGATGTATCATTCTGAACTCATAGAAACATATACCTCCCACCTTCCAACTTAGAAGACTGAATATCTAGAGAAGATCCAAGATGGTGACAGGGTATGGAAGTAGAAACCCTAAATTTTGTGACTCCAAAACCTCCCTGAGAAGTTGGAGCCACACCTTGGTAAGTTTGACTGCCTCTAGACAAAATAATAACCACCATCACTCTAGTTGCAGAAAAAAATTCAAAAACTGATCCACGAATCATCCTTTAATTGCACCTAGCAGTGATGACCAGCTGCACAGCCAGCAAGGTAGGTCCAGCCCTGGGGAAACACTCTTTCCCCAAAACAATTTTTTTTATTTCTTGTTTTTTTTTCTTTCCTTCTCTTCTCATCCATGAAGTGGAAGTACCAACTACAATCAAACCTTTGTCACCGTGAACCCCTAGACTGGGAAAAGCTTTCCCACAATACATTACACTGAGAAATTTTGGGGTTTGCCACTGCCACGGCTGCTGCTGCTGCTGCTACCACTGGCTTCAATCCTGCCTGTGAGACATTTGAAATAAAAAACAGGTGACCACTACACATTATGTGAAATACCCCCAGACACCCCCAGGAAAAACCAGCAAAGTCCCTGGGCAGACTAACTCCCCCCCAAAAAAAACCTGAATAACAAGCTGCGAACTGTAATCCAGCATAATAGCAGAGGGGGTGGGAACACTGAAAGTGTACCAGAAAAGTAGGGAGGTGTACAGACGTAATCTCATCATGAACTATCAGTAAACAAAAACCAGAAAGGCAGGAAGGCAGAGAGAGACAGAGGCTGATAAGCCACATCATGAAGCAGGGCATGTAGTTGATCACAGAACTCATCTCCTGAGCCAGTGAGCAGCACGCAAAGCCAAACAGCAAACCATCATAATACATGGACAGCAAAAGGGGCTGATGGAACACTGAACCTGCCCCAGAGAAAGGGACAGGGCAAAGAAATAAACCCCCAGTAAACAAGCACAGAGAAAAGCCACCTCCAAAGCAGGACAACCAGTGAATTACAGAGATGATCTCCTGAACCTGAGGGTGACATTCCACTTGAACTGCCCCAACTCACTGGGGGAGGAGCTGGACAAGCAGCTGCAGCTGAAGGGTAATAAAGCTATCAGCTAGGGAAATCACTATCTCTGACCACCCTGTATAATGTGGTAAAGCAACCTCACCTCACAATTTCAATTTGACTGGTAGAGTGAAAATAACACTACTCACAAGCCAATCACCTGGTGAGACCACATCAGAGCTTCAGCTTATACACCAATACCAGGACCAGATGGTTGAGGAGTAACTCCAGAACTTAAGACTAAATTCTATTGTTCCTGAGACTGGTATTTTTCTTTTCTTATTTTTTATTTATTTATTTTTTGGTTTGTTTGGTTTTATGTTGGTTGGTTTGTTCATTCTTTCCCAACTTTTTTTGGTTTTTTGGTTGTTTCTTTTGTTATTGTGGCTTTTCTATTTTTATTCATATTCCTATTATCTTGCAATAGCATTAAAAACAGCATGGTACAGACACAAAAACAGATATGAAGACCAGTGGGGCAGAATTGAGGACATGGATATGAATCCACATAGCTATGCCCACCTTATTTTTCACAAAGTTGCAAAAAATATATGATGGAAAATAGACAACATCTTCAATAAATGAATGTTGCTGGGAAAAGTAGTTACCTGTCTGCAGAAAACTGAAACTACTTCCATGTCTATAACACTGTACCAATATCAACTCAAAATGGATCAAGAACCTTAATATCAGACCCAAAACTCTGATGCTCATACAAAAAGAGCAGAGAATACACTGGAAGCAATAGATATAGACAAGGACTTCCTCAATAGAAAACCAGCAGCCCAGCAACTGAGAGAAAGGATAGACAAATGGGACTACATGAAATTAAAAAGCTTCTGTACAACAAAAGAAATGGTCTCTAAACTGAAGAGACCACCCACAGAGTGGGAGATAATATTTGCTAGCTATACATCAGACAAAGGACTAATAACCAGAATATACAGGGAGCACAAAAACCTAAACTTCTCCAAAATAAATGAACAAGAAAAGAAATGGGCAACTGCACTAAACAGATATTTTTCAAAGGAAGAAATCCAAATGGCCAAAAAACACATTAAAAAATGCTTACCATCTCTGGCCATAAAGGAAAAGCAAGTCAAAACCAACTAAGATTCCACCTCACCCCTGTTAGAATAGCTATCATCAAAAACACCATCAAAAACAAATGCTGGTAAGGATTTGCAGAAATATACTCATACACTGCTCGTAGGAATGTAAGCTAGTACAACACTTTGGAAAACAATATGGAGGCTTCTTAAAAATCTAAACATAGATTTGTCATATGATCCAAAGCTACCAGTCTTAGGGATATACTCAAAGGAATGTGACTCAGGTTATTCCATAGGCACCTGCACTCTTATGTTTATTGCAGCCAAGTTATGGAAACAGCCATTATGCCTCCCCAATGAATGGATTAAGAAAATGTGGTATTTATACACAATGGAGTTTTACTCAGCCATGAAGAAGAATGAAGTCTTGTCATTTGCAAGTAAATGGAAGGAACTGAAGAACATCATCCTAAGTGAAGTTAGCCAGGCTCAGAAGGCCAAAAATCATATGGTCTCCCTCATATACGGACTTTAGACCTAAAACAAATGCAGTAATATTATTGGACATGGGTCACACACTAAGGGAAGAACACATAGTAGGAAACCCAAAACTTGAAAGTGCTTTATGTGCTCACTGTAGAGGAGCTAATATAGTAATCTTAAACTGACAGAGGTCACAGTGGGAATGTGACCAGGAAGTAGTGAAGAGGTGTGGTAGAGAAGAAACAATTTGGGTTGTAATACACATGGGCATGGAGGCAATGCTAGGAATCTCTCTATATAGCTATCCTTATCTCAAACCAGCTAAGACGTTATGTTTTTCTTATTACTGATTATGTCTTCTCTTCAACAAATTGGAGAAGAGGACAGAACAGGTTCTGCCTGGATGCAGGGGTGTAGGGGGATATGGAAACAGGGCACAGGGGGTAGAGATGGCCCAAACAATATGTGCATTATATGAATAAATGAATAAATAAACCAAACAAAAATATTAGGCAGTAAAATGAAGTTCTGGAATTGAGTTTGCATTTCACAGTGTACTTCCACTCCTATCACCATATTCAATTAGGAGAACAATTCTTTGGCTCATAATGCTGTATTGTGCTGAATTACATAAAACCATGTAACTCCCATTAAAAAAAGTTGTGGCAGTATGTGCAAGTCCTGTAACTGAGTCTGCATTTCACAGGATTACTCCCCATCTATCAACATTTTCAGTTTTGTTTTCGTTCATAATGCTCTATGCATTATCCTGAAATATGTAATTCCCAGTACAAAATTGACTTAGATTGTTGAATGACTGACAGCAAGCTCCCCTCCTGGAAATGAGTCCATATATCACTAAAATACTCCCAATCTATCATGGATTTGATTGGGAAAAACATTCTTATTAGCTTCTAACATTCTGTTATTGTGAATTTCATAGAAACTTGTAACTCCCATTCTGAAACCAACTTAGTTCAATGGTTCTGTGTCAGACACAATGTTCAGTCCTGTAATTGACTTTGCATTTCAAAGGATTACTCCCCATCTATCAACATTTTTAATGACAGTAACACTGACTTTAGCATATTATGCTAAATGTATTCATTGAATTTTATAGAAACATGGAATTTCCATTCTAACACCACCTTTGTTACTGACTGTCTGGCAAGAGGTTCAGTTCCCAAATTCGACTCTGTATTTCAAAGGGTTACATATCATCTATTATGATTTTTATTTGGGGAAAACTTTCATTCTAGCTCTTAATGCAGTATGGATTATTCAGAATTTCATAGATAGTTGTAACTGTCAATCCAAAATCCACTTACTTTGAAAGTTCGTGTTTAGCAGCAAGTGAAACTGCTGTAATTGAGTCTGTAGATTACAGGATTTCTCCCCATCTTTCAAAATTTTAATCACAGATACATTCATTTTACTTCACAATGCTATGTGGATTATCCTGCATTTCATAGAAAAATGTAAGTGCCATTCTATATTCATCTTAGAAGTAGAATGTTTGGATAAAGCTGGCAGAGGATCCAAGATGATGAGTAGGGTGCAGAAGCAGAAAGTGAGCTCTGTGAATAAAAAATCTTGCAGAGATGATGGAGCCACACTCGGCAGAAATAAAGCACCAAGGAGAATCAAAACTTCAACACCCTGAACCCTAGCCTGTAGAAAGCTTGTCCATGCCACTTTACACTGAGAGAACAGGACAGCACCCACTGCCACAATAAACTGGCTCAAAATCTGCTTGAGGGACATTCAGCAGACCAAACAGGTGAGCACCAAGTGTCATGCAGTATTCCCATAACCATCCCTGGGATAAACCAGCTTAATACCCTGGGCAGACTGATGCCACCCTGGGAAAAAAAACACACAAAATACCTGAATAAACAACAAACTGAAAACTAGCAAACAACAGAAGGGCAGGAATGCTGAAAGCACACAGGAGAAGAGGGAAGGGCAAGAGGTTGATCACTGTGTAAACTTTCAGTAAACAAAGACTAGAAAGAAAAACTGACAGCTGGCCAGTGGTAACCCACTGCCTGAAATAGGGCAGGTAGTGGTCCACAAATCTCATCTCCTGAGCTAGAAAGCAACATCCAAAGTCAAATGACACTACAAAATTAAAAAACAATCAGCAAACCATTACAACACAATGACAACATGGAGCCAGCTGAAGGATCACTGACATTGCCCCAGAGAAAGGTGGCAAGACAAAGAAACAAGCCCCCACTAATCCAGCACAGTGAAAACCCAACCCCAAAGAAAGAAAGCTGGTGAGATACACAGCTGATCTCCAGAACCTGAGGACAACATACAAACTCAAACTGCCACAACTCACTGAGGGAGAAGCCGACTAAGCTATCACTGAAAAACAGAAGAAAAAAAAACTACACAACCACCTGGTGAGACTAAAACAGAGCTTCTGCTTAAATACCAACACAAGGACTGGATGCTGGAGGAGTAACAACAGAACTTAAACTAAGACTGAAATTCTATTGTTCCTGTACCTAGAGGGTTTCTTTGTGTTTGTTTGTTTGTTTTGTTTTGTGTTTGTTTGTCCGTCTCTCCCCATTGATTTCTTTGTTTTGTTGTTTTGTTTGGTTAGGTTTACTATTGTAAATCAGTCAATACTAAATTACACGCAAATGATGGACAGAAATAGCACACACACACACTAAGCTAAAAACCCAATACAGCCACAAAACAAAATTAAACCAAGGGAAAGAAAGCAGGTGACTGAAACCACCAACTAGCTTATCAAGAACATAGTTACACAGTACCAAGTGGAGCAATGGGAAGATGAAAAACAGATGGAAGCCATTCTCCCCCCACCCAAAAAATAATATAATACAGCATTCAGAGGGAAATGAAAATGGATACCTAATTCTAGACTCCAACAAAATAAAGATTAGTGATGCCAAGGAACCTAATGAGGCCCATGAGAACACCAGAAAGAAGAAATCCTGCAAGTAATCACTGAGAATTTCATCGAGATGTTAATAGACATGGTCAACCAAAACTTACAAGAAGAACTCCAGGAATTCCAAAGCACCAAGAATAAAGAATATGAGAAGACAAACTGGGTAAAAAGGAAGATCCAACAATCTTTTGTTTAGAGGAGACCCATCTCATGGATGGAAAAAAACAGTGGCTTAGGGTGAAAGGCTAAAAGAAGATTTATCAAGTCAATGGCCCTTGAAAACAGGCAGGAGTACCAATACTTATCTCAGACAAAGTAAACCTCAAACTTACATCAATCAAATGAAGTAACAAGGATAATCCATCCTAATAGAAGGGGAAAAACACCAAAAGAAAATAACAATTATCAACCTATATGCACCCAAAGTCAGTGCACCCAATTTCATCAAACATACTCTGAAGGACCTAAAAACATATATAAACTCCAACACAGTGGTAGTAAGAGACTTTAATACTCCCCTATCATCAATAGACAGGTCATGCAAACAAAAATATAAATAAAGAAATCAGAGGACTAAATCTCACCATAGATCAAATGGACCTGCTATTGTCTACAGAATATTTCATCCAATTTCTGCACAATATAATTCTTCTCAGAAGCCCATGGAATTTTCTCCAAAATGGTCATATCTTAGGGCATGAAGCAAGCTTCAGCAAATATAAGAAAATAAGTAATCCCATGCATTCTATTTGATCACAATGTATTAAAACTAGAACTCAACAACAAAGCAATAGTAAAAAACATGCAAATAATTGGAAGCTGAACAACACATTGCTCAATGATCAGTGGTTGGTCAATGAAAGAAAGGAGGAAATTAAAAAGTTTCTGGAAGTTAATGAAAATGAGAACAAGACCTACCAGAACCTATGGGACACAGCAAAGGAAGTCCTAAGAGGAAATTTTATAGCCCTGAGTGCATATATTAAAAGAGCAGAAAGATCTCAAAACAATGACCTAATGCTATATCTCAAACTCCTAGAAAAACAAGAACAGGCAAAACTCAAAACAAACAGAAGGAGAGAAATAAAAAAAATGCTGAAATTAATGAAATAGAAACAAACAAAAAAAAGTACAAAGAATCAAAGAAACAAAAGGTTGATTCTTTGAAAAAATAAACAACACTGACAGACCCCTGGCAAACCTGGCTAAAATGAAGAGAGAAAATATCAAAATCAGTAAAATCAGAAATGCAAACTCCATGGATATTCAAGTAATCATCAGAGACTACTTTGAGAGCCTGTAGTCCAATAAATTTGAAAGTCTTGAAGAAATGGACAAATTTCTAGATACTTATGACCATCCAAAATTGAACCAAGAGGATATTAATCACATGAATAGATCTATAGCACAAAATGAAATTGAAGCAACAATAGTCTCCCAAGAAAGAAAAGTCCAGGACCTAATGGTCTCTGCTGAATTCTATCAGACCTTTTTTTATTATTTTTTTCTTTTCTTTTTTCTTATATTCATATCTATCATATCTTTAAAGAAGAACTAATACCAACCCTCCTTAAACTGTTCCATTAAATAGAAAAAGAAGGATCACTGCCTAATTCATTTTATGAAGCCAATATTACAGTCATCCCAAAACCAGACAAAGACATCTCCAAAAATGAGAACTACTGGCCAATCTTTTTAATGAACATTAATACAAAAATCTTCAACAAAATAATGGCAAACCAAATCCAACAACATCTCAGAAAAATCATTCACCACAACCAAGTCAGCTTCATCCCAGGGATCCAGGGGTGGTTCACCATAAATAATTAGCTGCATATTAATGTAATGCAGCTAATTAATAGCAACAAAGTCAAAACCACTTCATCATCTCAATATATGCTGAAAAAGCCTATGATAAGATTCAACACCAATTTATAATAAAAGCTCTAAGAAAATTAGGAATAGAGGGAATGTACCTCAAAACTATAAAGGCTATATAGGACAAACCTATAGCCAACATCATATTTAATGGAGAAAAACTGAAACCATTTCCCCTAAAATCAGGAATGAGACAAGGGTGCCCACTATCTGCACTCCTATTCAACATAGTCCTGGAATTTCTAGCCAGAGCAGTTGGGAAAGAAGAAGTAATAAAAGGAATACAAATAGGTATATAAAATGTCAAAAATATTCCTATTTGCTGAAGACATGATCCTATATCTTAAAGACCAAAACCTCCTAGACACTATCAACAGCTACAGCAAGGTGGCATGATACAATATAAACTTACAAAAATTATTAGCTTTTCTATACACCAACAATGAACAAATTGAGAAAGAATATATGGAAACAATTCCATTTACAATAGCCTCAAAAATAACCAAATATGTAGGAGTAAACCTAACAAAGGATGTGAATGATCTCTACAAGGAAAACTACAAACCCCCTTAAGAAGGAGATCAAGGAAGACTACAGAAGGTGGAAAAAAGTCCCGTGCTCATGGATTGATAGAATCAACATAGTAAAAATTGCTATACTACCAAAAGCAATCTACATGTTTAATGCAATTCCAATCAAAATCCCAATGACATTCATCACAGAGACTGTAAAAACTACCTTAAAGTTTATTTGAAAACACATGAGTCTGCAAATAGCAAAGGCAATACTCAGCAAAAAGAGCTATGTTAGAGATATCACAATACCTGACTTCAAATTATATTACAAAGGAGTAGTAATAAAAACAGCATGGTACTGGCACAAAAACAGATATGAACACCAGTGGAACAGAATAAAGGACCCGGATATGATTCCACACAGCTATGCCCACCTTATGTTTGACAAGGTGCCAAAATCTTACAATGGAGAAAAGACAACCTCTTCAACAAATGATGCTTTGAAAAGTAGTTATCTGCCTGCAAAAAACTGAAACTAGATCCATGTTTATCACCCTGTACTAGTATCAACTCAAAATGTATCAAGGACCTAAATATCAGACCTGATATTCTGAAGTTAGTACAGGAAAGTGCAGGGAATATTCTGGAAGCAATAGGTATAGGCAAGGACTTCCTCAATAGAAAACAAGCAGTTCAGCAACTAAGAGAAAGGATGGACAAATGGTACTACATAAAATTAAAGAGCTTCTGTACAAAAAAGAAATGGCCTCTACACTGAAGAAACCACCCACAGAGTTGGAGACATTATTTACCAGCTATATATCAGAGAAAGGACTGACAACCAGAATATGCAAGGAACACAAAAAAGTAAACTCTCCCAAAATCAATGAACCAATAAAGACATCTATCATAGTTTATATTGGGAGAAACATTTGCATTAGCTCTTAATGCTGTATGTATTAATTTCAATTTCAGAGAATCTTATAGCTTCCATTCTGAAACCAACTTAAGTAAAGGTAGAATATCTGGAGGTAAGTGAAACCTCAGGAACCAAATTTTTATTTCACAATATTGCCCCCATTTATCACCATTTTGATTTAACTCATAATGCTGTATGTGTAATTCTGAATTTCATAGAATAATGTAGCTCTCATTCTGAAACCAACTCAGGTAGAAGGTAGAATGCCTAGCACTAGGTACAGTGCTGGAATTACTCTGTATTTTGAAGGATTATTCCCCATCTATAACTTTTTTCAATTAAGAGAAACAATCATTTTAGCTCATAATATTGTATCAGGCTGAATTTCATAGAAACATATAACTCCCTTTCCATAACCATCTTATGCAGAAAGTTGTAAATCTTGCAAATATTTCCTTTGCTGGAAATGAATTTCTATTTTATGGGATTACCCCTTAACTCTCCCCATTTTAATTGGGAGAAATATTTATTTTAGGTCATAATTCTGCATGCATAATTCTGATTTTCCAACAAACATATAAAATCATTGACAACCAACTTAGTTCAATGGTTGAATATCTGGCAGCAACTTCCACTACTGTATTGAGTCCATTATCATAGGATCTTTCTATATCTATTATGGTTTTAATTGGAAGAAGCCTGAATTTTAGCTCATAATGTTGTACTGCACTGAAAGTCACTGAAACATGTAACTCCCATTCTAAAACCCACTTAGTTAAAAGGTTGAATATTTGGAAGTAAGTTCAAGTCCTGGAATTGAGTCTGTATTTCACTGGATTGTTCATAATTTATCACATTTCTAATTGGGATAAATATTTATTTTACCTCATAATATTGAATGAATTATTCTGAATTTCATGGAAACATGTAAATTCCATACTAAACCAACTTGGTTAGAAGGTTGATAGCTGGAACTAAGTACCTCTCTTGGAATTGAGTCTGTATTTCACAGCATTTCTCTCCTTCTTTCAACATTTTTAATTGTAAGATACATTCATTTTAGCTCATAATGCTATCATATACTGAATTTTATAGAAACATATACTCCTCTTTTTAAAGCAATTTACTTATAAGGGTCAATGTCTGGCAGAAGGTTCAAATCATGGAACTGAGTTCATATTTCACAGAAATACACCCTACCTATCACAGGTTTGGGGAAGAGGAGAAACATTCACTTTAACTAATAATGATGTATGTTCTATTCTAATTTCATAGAAAAATTCAACATGCATGCTAAAACCAACATAGTAAGAGGTTTAATTTCTGGATAAGTTCAACTGCCAGCCTTAGTATATATTTCATGGGATTACTCCCTGTCTGTCATTATTCTGTTTGAGAGAATAATTCATTTTAGCTCATAATGCTCTATAATATGCTGAATTTCATAGAAGTATATAACTTGCATTCAAAAACAACTTAGTTAGAAGGTTGAATGTCTGGCAGTCAGTTCAAGTCTGGGAATTCAGTCTGTATTTCACAGAATTACTCCTCTTCCATCACCATTTTTAAATGGGAAAAACATTAATTTTAGCTCATAATGCTGAATTCATTATTCTGAATTTCATAGAAACATGTAATTCCCTTTCTAAAACCTACTTAGTTTGAAGGTTTGTGTCTGGCTGTAAGTGGACTCCTGATAAAATTTGTATTTCTTGGGATTTCTCCCCATCTATCATGGTTTATTTTGGGAGAAATATTTATTCTATCTCAAATGTCATATGATCAATGCTGAATTTCATGGAAACATGTAAGTTGCATTCTTTGTTTGGGCTTTTTTCTCTCCTTTTATTTTATCATTTTTACATTTACTTACATATGTATACATTGTTTATATCACATCCTCACCCATGCCCTATTCCCACAACCCTGCATCCAGGCAGAAACTGTTCTGCCCTCTTCTTCTCTGATTTTTGTTGAAGAGAAAACATAAATAATGAGAAAGACATATTGTTTTTCTAGTTTTGGGTAAAGATTCAGCAAGATTCCTAGCATTGCTTTCATGCACTATGTATTACCACCCACATTGGTTCATTTCTACCATACCTCTTCCAACTTCCTGGTCCTATTTTCCATTGTGGCCTCTACTAATTTAAGATTACTTCTTTTGCTCCACATCAGGGAGCACACTGACCACATTCAAGATTTAGGTTTCCTTTCATTTCCCTATTTCTCTCATGCATGCTCACCCCTTAGTGTATGACCCATACTCAACAATATTATTGAATTTGTTTTGAGTCTGTATTCCACATATGAGGGAGAATAGGTGATTTTTGACCTCTGAGCCTGGCTAACTTTGCTAAAATGATATTCCCTAGTTCCATCCATTTACTTGAGAATGATAAATTTTCATTCTTCTTTGTTGTAACTCTCATTCTAAACCAACTTGGTTAGAAGGTTGAATGTTGAACAGTGAGTTCAACTCACTGGAATTGAGTCAATATGTTACAGAGTTATTTCCCATCTCCATGGTGTTTTTTAGGAAAAACATTAATTTTAGCTCTTAATGCTATATTATTCTGAATTTCATAGAACATGTAACCCCCATTCTAAAACTCACTCAGTTTGAAGGTTCATGTCTGGCAGTAAGTGAAACTCTTGTAATTGAGCCTGTATTTCACAATATTATTCTCCATCTATCACCTGTTTTTATTTTGCAGAAACCTTTGTTTATGTATCATTCTGCTGTACGTATCATTCCGCATATCATAGAAACATGTCCTTTCAAAAACCAATTTGTTGAGGTAGAATATTTGGCAGAATGTTCTATTCCTGGAACTGAGTCCAATTGTCACAGGAATTCTCCCCATCTAACATGATTTTGATTGGGAGTATCATTCATTTTAGCAAATAATGTTGTATTACACTGAATTTCATAGAAACATGTATGTCCCATTTTAAAATCAAGTTAGTTGGAAGTTTGAATGTATGGCAGTAAGACAAAGTCCTGGTATTGCATTGTATTTCACAGGATTCCTCCCCAACTATCATGTAATTTGATTGGGAGAAACATTCATTTCAAGTCATACTGAAATTATCCATAGAAACATGTCACTCCCATTCCAAAACCAGCTTACTTAGAAGGTTCAGTGACTGACAGGAGGATCAATTCCTAGAATTCCATCTGTATTACACAGTATTACTCACCAATGATCAAAACTTTTATTATCAGAAACATTAATTCAGTACAAAATTCTGTGTTATGCCAAAAGTCATAAAAAATGTAATTCCCATTCTAAATCCAACATCATTGGAAGATAGAATGTCTGTCAGGAAGCTCAACTTAAGTAATAAAATATGTGTTTTGCAAAATTACTCCCCATATATCACAGTTTCTATTTGGGAGAAACATTCATTTTAGCTCATAATGAATAATTCTGAATTTCATATTATCATGTTAGTCCTATTGTAAAACCAACTGAATTAGAAGATTGATATCTGGCAGTAAATCAACCCCAGGAATGGAGTCTTTATTTCACAGGGTTACTACTCATCTATCATGTTTCTCAATTTTTGAGAAACATTCATTGTTAGCTCATCATGTTGTATATTCTGAATTTCATAGAAATATGTAACACCATTCTAAAATCAACTTATATAGAACATTAATGTCTGGCAATAAAATCAATTCCTGGAATTGATTCTGTATTTCAAAGGATATCTTCATATCTATTCTGTATTTAATTGGAAGAATCATTCTTTTAGCTCATAATGCTGTACCATGTTGAATTTCCTAATAATATGTAACTCCATTTGTAAACCTGACTTAGTTAGAAGGTTCAATATCTTGCAGCAAGTTAAACACCTGGAACTAAGTCCATATGTCACATGATTACACTCAATGTATCAAGATTTTTATTTGGAAACTCAACCATTTTATGCTATAGTATGGCATTATTCTGAATTTCTAAGAAGCAAGTAACTCCATTCTAAAACCAACTTAGTTAAAATACAAGGTTGATGCCTGGCAGTAAATTCAACTGCTGGAGTTGATTCTATATTTTACAGGATTAATCTCCATCTATCACCATGTTCAATTGAGAAAATTTATTTTGGCTCTTAAGGCTTTATTATGATGAATATCTTATAAATATGTTACTACCACTCTAAAAGGAACTTAGTTAAAATTTTCAATGTCTGGCGGAGGGTTCAACCCTGAACTGAGTCTGTATTTCACAGTATTACTTCCAAACTATCACCATTTTCATTTCAGAGGAATATTCATTTTAGCTCCTAATGCTCATTGTATAATTCCAACTTCCATAGGCTCATTTATCACCCATTCTAAAACCAACTAAATTATAAGGTTGAATGTCTACTATAAGTTCAACTACTGGAATTAAATTTATATTTCAAAGGTGTTCCTAATCTATCTCCCTTTCTGCTTGAGAGAAACACTCATTTTAGATCATAATGCTCTACATACTACACAAAATTTCATACAAACATGTAACTCCCATTCAAATCCAAATTTATTTATATGGTTGAATGTATGACAGTAAATTTAACCCCTAGATTTGAGTTTTATTTGACAGGGTTACTCCCCATCTATCACCATATTTAATTGGGAGAAACATTCACTTAGCTTATAATGTTGCATTATGCTGAATTTCATAAAAACATGTAAATCTGTTCTAAAACCAGATTAGTTAGAAGGTAGAATGGCTGCCACTAAGATTAAGTCCTGGAATTGAGTGTATTTCACAGGATTACTCCCAATATATCACCATTTTCATGTCAAAGAAACAATCATTTTAGCTCATCATTTTCTATGTATTATTCTGAATTCCATAGAAACATATAAAAGCCATTCTAAAACTGACATAATTAGAAGTTAGAATGTCTGAGAGTAAGTTCAACTCTGGACTGAGTCTCTATTTCTCTTTTTGTTTTTATATGTTTAGTTCTTTTTTTAATTCATATTTTCATATGTGCATACATTGTTTGGGTCATTTCTTCCCCCACCCCCCACCCTCTCCCTTTCCCCCCATCCCCTTCACTACCAGGCAGAACTTGTTCTGGCCTTTTCTCAAAATTTAAAGAGAAGACATAAGCAATAATAGGAAAGACAAAGCAGTTTTGATGGTTGAGATAAGGATAGCTATACAGAGAGATTCCTAGCATGGCTTCCATGAACATGCCTATTACAACACCAATTGATTCATCTCTATGTGACCTCTTCACTACTTCGGGGTCACCTTCCCATATTGACCTCTGTCATTTTCAGCTTGCTGTATTAGCTCCTCTGCAGTGGGGACATAAAAAACTTTCAAGTTTTGGGTTTCCTACCTATCCCCATACCTCCTGTATGTGCTCTCCCCTTAGCATGTGACCCAAGTCCAGGAACATTAATTCATGCCCTAGATCTAAATATGAGGGAGAACATACGATTTTTGGTCTTCTGATCCTGGTTTACCTCGCTCAGTATGATGTTCTCAAGTTCCATCCATTTACTTGTGAATGATAAGATTTCATTCGTCTTCACGGCTAAGTAAAATTCCATTGTGTGTAAATACCACATTTTCATAAACTATTCATCAGTAGTGGAGCATCTTGGCTGTTTCCATAACTTGGCTATAGTGAATAGTGCTATAATAAAAAAGGGTGTGCTGGGGACTCTGGAATAACCTGAGTGGCATTCCTTTGGGTATATCCCTAGGAGTGGGATTTCTGGATCATGTGCAAGATCTATGTTTGGAGTTTTATGAAGCCTGAATATTATTTCCAGAGTGGCTGCACTATCTTGCATTCCCACCAGCAGTGTATGAGGGTTACTTTTCACCCACATCCTCACCAACACCTGTTGTTCGTGGTGTTTTTGAAGATAGCTATTCTAACAGAGGTGAGGTGGAATCTTTGTGAGGTTTTGATTTGCATTTCCTTTATGGCTAGAGGTGGTGAGCATTTTTGCATGTGTTTTTTGGTAATTTGAATTTCTTCTTTTGAGAAACTTCTGTTTGGTTCATTTTCCCATTTTCTTATTGGTTCATTGATTTTTGGGGGAGTTTACTTTTTTGTGTTCCCTGCATATTCTGGTTATCAGTCCTTTCTCTGATATATAGCTGGAAAATAATTTCTCCAACTCTGTGGGTGGTTTCTTCAGTGAAGAGACCATTTCTCTTTTATGCAGCAGCTCTTTAATTTCACATAGTCCCATTGGCCCATCCTTTCTCTCACTTGCTGAGCTGCTTGTGTTCTATTGAGGAAGTCTTTGCCTGTACCTAGTGCTTCCAGAGTATTCCCTGCACTTTCCAGTACTAACTTCAGAGTTTCAGGTCTGATGTTAAAATCCTTGATCCATTTTGAGATGATACTAGTACAGGGTGATAAACATAGACATAGTTTCAGTTTTTTGCAGGCAGATAACTACTTTTCCAAGCAACATTTGTTGAAGAGGCTGTTCTTTCTCTATTGTATGTCTTTGGCGCCTTTGTCAAAACTAAGGTGAGCATAGCTGAGTGGATACATATCAGTATTCTGTATTCTGTTCCACTGGTCTTCATGTCTGTTTTTGTGCTGTTTTTATTCCTATTGCTTTGTAATATAGTTTGAAGTTGGGTACTATGATATCTCCAGCATTGCTCTTTTTTGCTGTGTATTTCCTTGGCTATTTGTGGTCTATTGTGTTTCCAAGTGAACTTTAGGGTAGATTTTTCAACCTCTGTGATGAATGTCATTGGGATTTTGATGGGAATTACATTAAACATGTAGATTGCTTTTGGTAGTATAGCCATTTTGACTATGTTGATTCTACCAGTCCATGAGCATGGGAGTTCTTTCCACCCTCAGTAGTCTTCAGTGGACTCTTTCTTTTTTTTTTCTGAAATTTTTTTTTCATTTTTCTTTTATTATTCATTTCTCCCCCCTGCCCCCACCCCCTCCCTTACCATCCACTCCGCCCCCTCCCTCTCCCCCCCCTCAATACCCACCAGAAACTATTTTGCCCTTATTTCTAATTTTGTTGTAGAGAGAGTATAAGCAATAATAGGAAGGAACAAGGGTTTTTGCTGGTTGAGATAAGGATAGCTATACAGGGCATTGACTCACATAGATTTCCTGTGCATGGGTGTTACCTTCTAGGTTAATTCTTTTTGATCTAACCTTTTCTCTAGTACTTGCTCCCCTTTTCCTATTGGCCTCAGTTGCTTTAAGGTATCTGCTTTAGTTTCTCTGCATTAAGGTCAACAAATGCTAGCTAGTTTTTTAGGTGTCTTACCTATCCTCACCCCTCCCTTGTGTGCTCTTGCTTTTATCATGTGCTGATAGTCCAATCCCCTTGTTGTGTTTGCCCTTGATCTAATGTCCACATATGAGGGAGAACATACGATTTTTGGTCTTTTGGGCCAGGCTACCCTCACTCAGAATGATGTTCTCCAATTCGATCCATTTACCAGTGAATGATAACATTTCGTTCTTCTTCGTGGCTGCATAAAATTCCATTGTGTATAGATACCACATTTTCTTAATCCACTCGTCAGTGCTGGGGCATCTTGGCTGTTTCCATAACTTGGCTATTGTGAATAGTGCCGCAATAAACATGGATGTGCAGGTGCCTCTGGAGTAACAGTCTTTTGGGTATATCCCAAGAGTGGTATTGCTGG
Organism: Castor canadensis; assembly: GCF_047511655.1. Lineage (NCBI taxonomy): Eukaryota > Metazoa > Chordata > Mammalia > Rodentia > Castoridae > Castor > Castor canadensis. The sequence goes on along the minus strand of NC_133388.1, from coordinate 104,294,374 downwards.
ATCAAATGGTAGATCGATGTCCAGCTTTTTAAGTAGCCTCCAAATTTTTTTCCAGAGTGGTTGTACTAGTCTACATTCCCACCAAGAGTGTAAGAGGGTTCCTTTTTCCCTGCATCCTCGCCAACACCTGTTGTTGGTGGTGTTGCAGATGATGGCTATTCTAACAGGGGTGAGGTGGAATCTTAGTGTGGTTTTAATTTGCATTTCCTTTATTGCTAGAGATGGTGAACATTTTTTCATGTGTTTTCTGGCCATTTGAATTTCTCCTTTTGAGAAAGTTTTGTTTAGTTCACGTGCCCATTTCTTTATTGGTTCATTAGTTTTGGGAGAATTTAGTTTTTTAAGTTCCCTGTATATTCTGGTTATCAGTCCTTTGTCTGATGTATAGTTGGCAAATATTTTCTCCCACTCTGTGGGTGTTCTCTTCACTTTAGAGACCACTTCTTTTGATGAACAGAAGCTTTTTAGTTTTATGAGGTCCCAATTATCTATGCTATCTCTTAGTTGCAGTCCTGCTGGGGTTTCATTGAGAAAGTTCTTACCTATACCTACTAACTCCAGAGTATTTCCTACTCTTTCTTATATTAACTTAAGAGTTTGTGGTCTGATATTAAGATCCTTGATCCATTTTGAGTTAATCTTGGTATAGGGTGATATACATGGATCTAGTTTCAGTTTTTTGCAGACTACTAACCAGTTTTAGCAGCAGTTTTTGTTGAAGAGGCTGCTATTTCTCCATCGTATATTTTTAGCTCCTTTGTCAAAGATAAGTTGGTTACAGTTGTGTGGCTTCATATCTGGGTCCTCTATTCTGTTTCCCTGGTCTTCATGTCTGTTTTTGTGCCAGTACCATGCTGTTTTTATTGTTATTGCTTTGTAATATAGTTTGAAGTCAGGTATTGTGATACCTCCTGCATTGTTCTTTTTTTTTTTTCCTTCCATTTTTATTCAGACATACATTTTATTTTTTTTTCATTTTTCTTTTATTATTCATATGTGCATACAAGGCTTGGTTCATTTCTCCCCCCTGCCCCTACCCCCTCCCTTACCACCCACTCCACCCCCTCCCACTCCTCCCCCTCAATACCCAGCAGAAACTATTTTGCCCTTATCTCTAATTTTGTTGTAGAGAGAGTATAAGCAATAATAGGAAGGAACAAGGGGTTTTGCTGGTTGAGATAAGGATAGCTATACAGGGCATTGACTCACATTGATTTCCTGTGCGTGGGTGTTACCTTCTAGGTTAATTCTTTTTGATCTAACCTTTTCTCTAGTTCCTGGTCCCCTTTTCCTATTTCCTCAGTTGCTTTAAGGTATCTGCTTTAGTTTCTCTGCATTAAGGGCAACAAATGCTAGCTAGTTTTTTAGGTGTCTTACCTATCCTCACCCCTCCCTTGTGTGCTCTCGCTTTTATCATGTGCTCATAGTCCAATCCCCTTGTTGTGTTTGCCCTTGATCTAATGTCCACATATGAGGGAGAACATACGATTTTTGGTCTTTTGGGCCAGGCTACCCTCACTCAGAATGATGTTCTCCAATTCCATCCATTTACCAGCGAAGGATAACATTTTGTTCTTCTTCATGGCTGCATAAAATTCCATTGTGTATAGATACCACATTTTCTTAATCCATTTGTCAGTGCTGGGGCATCTTGGCTGTTTCCATAACTTGGCTATTGTGAATAGTGCCGCAATAAACATGGATGTGCAGGTGCCTCTGGAGTAACAGTCTTTGGGGTATACCCCCAAGAGTGGTATTGCTGAATCAAATGGTAGATCGATGTCCAGCTTTTTAAGTAGCCTCCAAATTTTTTTCCACAGTGGTTGTACTAGTCTACATTCCCACCAAGAGTGTAAGAGGGTTCCTTTTTCCCTGCATCCTCACCAACACCTGTTGTTGGTGGTATTGCTGATGATGGCTATTCTAACAGGGGTGAGGTGGAATCTTAGTGTGGTTTTAATTTGCATTTCCTGTATTGCTAGAGATGGTGAGCATTTTTTCATGTGTTTTTTGGCCATTTGATTTTCTTCTTTTGAGAAAGTTTTGTTTAGTTCACTTGCACATTTCTTTATTAGTTCATTGATTTTGGGAGAATTTAGTTTTTTAAGTTCCCTGTGTATTCTGGTTATCAGTCCTTTGTCTGATGTATAGTTGACAAATATTTTCTCCCACTCTGTGGGTGTTCTCTTCAGTTTAGAGACCATTTCTTTTGATGTACAGAAGCTTTTTAGTTTTATGCGGTCCCATTTATCTATGCTATCTCTTAGTTGCTGTGCTGCTGGGGTTTCATTGAGAAAGTTCTTACCTATACCTACTAACTCCAGAGTATTTCCTACTCTTTCTTGTATCAACTTAAGAGTTTGTGGTCTGATATTAAGATCCTTGATCCATTTTGAGTTAATCTTGGTATAGGGTGATATACATGGATCTAGTTTCAGTTTTTTGCAGACTGCTAACCAGTTTTCCCAGCAGTTTTTGTTGAAGAGGCTGCTATTTCTCCATCGTATATTTTTAGCTCCTTTGTCAAAGATAAGTTGCTCATAGTTGTGTGGCTTCATATCTGGATCCTCTATTCTGTTCCCCTGGTCTTCATGTCTGTTTTTGTGCCAGTACCATGCTGTTTTTATTGTTATTGCTTTGTAATATAGTTTGAAGTCAGGTATTGTGATACCTCCTCCATTGTTCTTTTGACTGAGTATTACCTTGGCTATTCGTGGCCTCTTGTGTTTCCATATAAATTTCACAGTAGATTTTTCAATCTCTTTAATGAATGTCATTAGAATTTTGATGGGAATTGCATTAAACATGTAGATTACTTTGGGGAGTATCGACATTTTTACTATGTTGATTCTACCAATCCATGAGCATGGGAGATCTCTCCACTTTCTATAGTCTTCCTCAATCTTTCTTCAGAAGTGTATAGTTTTCCTTGTAGAGGTCTTTCACAGCTTTTGTTAGGTTTACACCTAGGTATTTGATTTTTTTGGAGGCTATTGTAAATGGAATTGTTTTCATACATTCTTTTTCCGTTTGCTCATTGTTAGTGTATAGAAATGCTAATGATTTTTCTATGTTGATTTTATATCCTGCTACCTTGCTATAGCTATTGATGATGTCTAGAAGCTTCTGAGTAGAGGTTTTTGGGTCTTTAAGGTATAGGATCATGTCATCTGCAAATAGGGATGTTTTGACAGTTTCTTTACCTATTTGTATTCCTTTTATTGCTTCTTCTTGCCTAATTGCTCTGGCTAGCAATTCCAGTACTATGTTGAATAGGAGTGGAGATAGTGGGCATCCTTGTCTGGTTCCTGATTTTAGAGGGAATGGTTTAAATTTTTCTGTTAAGTATAATGCTGGCTGTAGGTTTGTCATATATAGCTTTTATAATGTTGAGGAACTTTCCTTCTATTCCTAGTTTTCTTAGAGCTTTTATCATGAAATGATGTTGTATCTTATCAAAGGCTTTTTCTGCATCTATTGAGATGATCAAGTGGTTTTTGTATTGGCTTCTGTTAATGTGGTTTATTACGTTTATTGATTTTCGTATGTTGAACCACCCCTGCATCCCTGGGATGAAGCCTACTTGGTCGTGGTGAATAATCTTTTTGATGTGTTGCTGAATTCGGTTTGCCATTATTTTGTTGAGGATTTTTGCATCAATGTTCATTAAGGAGATTGGCCTATAGTTCTCCTTTTTGGAGGTGTCTTTGCCTGGCTTTGGGATAAGTGTAATACTGGCTTTTGGAGGTGTCTTTGCCTGGTTTTGGGATAAGTGTAATACTGGCTTCATAAAATGTATTTGCCAGTTTTCCTTCCCTTTCTATTTCGGGGAACAGTTTAAGGAGGATTGGTATCACTTCTTCTTTAAAGGTCTGATAGAATTCAGCAGAGAATCCATCAGGTCCTGGACTTTTCTTTTTGGGGAGACTCTTGATTGCTGCTTCAATTTCATTTTGTGTTATAGGTCTATTCAGGTGATGAATTTCCTCCTGGTTCAGTTTTGGATGATCATATGTGTCTAGAAATCTGTCCATATCTTTTAGATTTTCAAATTTATTTGAATATAGGTTGTCAAAGTAGTCTCTGATGATTTCCTGGACTTCCATGGTGTTTGTTGTTATCTCCCCTTTTGCATTCCTAATTGTACTAATTTGGGTTTTTTCTCTCCTCATTTTACTCAGGTTTGCCAGAGGTCTATCGATCTTGTTTATTTTTTCAAAGAACCAACTTTTTGTTTCATTAATTCTTTGTATGGTTTTTTGGTTTCCATTTCGTTGATTTCAGCTCTTATTTTCATTATTTCTCTACTTCTATTTGTTTTGGGATTTGCTTGTTCTTGTTTTTCTAGGAGTTTGAGATGTATCATTAGGTCATTGATTTAGGATCTTTCAACATTTTTAATATATGCACTCATGGCTATAAACTTTCCTCTCAAGACTGCCTTAGCTGTGTCCCATAGGTTCCTGTAGGTTGTGTTTTCATTTTCATTGACTTCCAGGAACTTTTTAATTTCCTCTTTCATTGCATCGATGATCCATTCTTCATTAAGTAATGAGTTATTTAGTTTCCAGCTGTTTGCATGTTTTTTGTCTTTACTTTTGTTGTTTAGTTCTACTTTTACTGCATTGTCATTAGATAGTATGCACGGTATTATTTCTATTTTCTTATATTTGCTGAGGCTTGCTTTGTGCCCTAGGATATGACCTATTTTGGAGAAGGTTCCATGGGCTGCTGAGAAGGATGTATATTGTGTAGAGGTTGGATGAAATGTTCTGTAGACATCTACTAGGTCCATTTGATCTATTGCATATTTTAGATCTTGGATTTCTTTTTTGAGTTTTTGCTTGGAGGACCTATCTATTGATGATAATGGGGTGTTAAAGTCTCCCACAACCACTGTGTTGGCATTTATATATGCTTTTAGGTCTTTCAGGGTATGTTTGATGAAATTGGGTGCGTTGACATTGGGTGCATACAGATTGATGATTATTATTTCCTTTTGGTCTATTTCCCCTTTTATTAGTATGGAATGTCCTTCTTTATCTCGTTTGATCAATGTAGGTTTGAAGTCTACTTTGTCAGAGATAAGTATTGCTACTCCTGCCTGTTTTCGGGGACCATTGGCTTGGTAAATCTTCTTCCAGCCTTTCATCCTAAGCGTATGCTTATTTCTGTCGGTGAGATGAGTCTCCTGTAAGCAACAAATTGTTGGATCTTCTTTTTTAATCCATTTTGTCAAATGGTTTCTATTGATGGGTGAATTAAGCGTTAGTACTGATAGGTATGTGGTGATTCCTGCCCTTTAGTTGTCTTAGTTGTTTGAAGGTTTGATTGTGTGTACCTAACTTGATGTTACTCTCTACTGTCTTGCTTTTTCTTATCCTGTGGTTTGGTGCTGCCTGCCTTTTCAGGGTTATGTTGGGTGTCACTTTCTGTGTGCAGGATCCCTTGCAGAATCTTTTGTAATGGTGGCTTTGTGGTCACATATTGTTTTAGTTTCTGCTTATCATGGAAGACTTTTATTGCTCCATCTATTTTGAATGATAGCTTTGCTGGGTAGAGTATCCTGGGGTTGAAGTTATTTTCATTCAGTGCCCGGAAGATCTCACCCCACGCTCTTCTTGCTTTTAATGTTTCTGTTGAGAAGTCTGCTGTGATTTTGATGGGTTTACCTTTGTATGTTACTTGTTTTTTCTCTCTTACAGCCTTCAATATTCTTTCCTTAGTTTCTGAACTTGTTGTTTTAATGATGATATGTCGTGGAGTAGTTCTATTTTGATCTGGTCTGTTTGGTGTCCTGGAGGCCTCTTGCATCTGTATGGGAATATCTTTCTCTAGATTTGGGAAATTGTCCATTATTATTTTGTTGAAAATATTACGTATTCCCTTCGCTTGCACCTCTTCTCCTTCTTCGATGCCCATGATTCTCAAGTTTGGTCTTTTGATGGAGTCAGTGAGTTCTTGCATTTTCTTTTCACAGGTCTTGAGTTGTTTAATTAATAGTTCTTCGGTTTTTCCTTTAATTACCATTTCATCTTCAAGGTCTGAGATTCTGTCTTCTGTTTGTTCTATTCTGCTGGATTGGCCTTCTGTTTTGTTTTGCAGTTCTGTTTCGTCCTTTTTCCTGAGGTTTTCCATATCCTGGGTTGTTTCATCTTTAATGTTGTCTATTTTTGTCCTAAGTTCATTTATCTCTTTATTAATCATGTTCTCTGTTTCACTTTGGTGTTTATGCAGTTCTTCTATGGCTTCCTTTATTTCTTCTTGTGCTTTTTCAAATTCTCTATTTTTGTTGTCTTGGAATTTGTTGAGTGTCTCCAGTTCATTTTGGTTGACCCTATCCAGTATCATCTCTATAAAATTCTCATTGAGTGCTTGTAGTATGTCTTCTTTTAAATTATCCTTGTGGGCTTGATTGGGTCCTTTGGCATAGTTTATCTTCATTTTGTCGGAGTCTGGATCTGAGTTTCTGTTCTCTTCATTCCCCTCTGGTTCCTGTACTAATTTTTTTCTGTGGGGAAACTGGTTTCCCTGTTTTTTCTGTCTTCCCGTCATTGTCCTTGGTGTTGTCACTGTCCCTGTACTGTGTGCAATTAAGTATTTTCTAGCTTGTAATAATAACAATGGTAATATTTAGAATGGAAGGGTGAGCTGAGATGGAAATCAAGAAGTTAAAGAAAAGAGGAAAACAAATATACAGACAAGAGGGAGAAAGCAGAACAAGGTATCAGACAAGAGAGTTTCAAAGGTATAAACAGGCAGTGTTAGTGTACTAATCGACCGTAAGCTGAACAGACATTAGAGAGACAGAGAGAGGATTGAAAATCAAAGATAAAAAAAATAAAAAATAAATAAATGAAAGAAATATCTCTATATAAAAATGAATTAAAATAAAATGGAAAATAGAAAATTAAAAAAAAAAAAACCCAAAAAACTTCCAAGTTTATATGCAATACAGTTTCAGTCTTAATAATTTGGATGTCCTTCTCATTCTCCAGTCCTGGAGTTGGTGCCTCAGATGTTGTTCTGTAGTTGTCTCATCAAAGGGGATGCATAAAGTAGAACAAAACTACACACTCACACACACACACACACACAAAAGCCCCACCAAGTGTCCCAAGTTCAAATGCAATACAGTTTCAGTAAGTTTTTTGGCTTGCAGGTGTAATTCGGTTGTTCTCTCATCAAAGGTAGGGAGAAAAAGAAAAAAAAGCGTCTAGAGACAGTTCTGAGAGTGGTATCTGCAACTGTGGCTTGCCTGCCTGCTGCTCTCAGCCTGTAGCTGGTGGCGTTATTTATGCAGATCTCTGGGGTGAGCTAGCACTCACCTGGTCCCACAGGCTTTGTTTGCTCAGAGTTCTCCTGTGCGGGAGCCTCTGCTACAGGCTTTCCCCTTTCCAAGCACTGGGAAAGGTGACACTGCCCCCGCATTGTCAGGCCTGCGTGTTTATTTACAGTTCATGTGGGAGGTGGGTCTTCCCCCCTCTCCTCTGAAGTTTTCCTCCCACTGCCACTTTCAGGAGCTTTCCTGCTCCTGCTTACTGGGCGGTGCTGCTGCTCCTGCCGGCCACCTTGTTTATTTACAGTTCACGTGGGAAGTGGGTCTTCCCTGCTCTCCTGTGGAGTTTTCCTCCCTCCTCCACTCTCACAAGCTTCCCCACTCCTGGTTGCTGGGTGCGTGACCCGCTCCCGCCAGAGGCTCTCCGGCCTGCGTGGCTTGTTTATTTACAGTCCCGGGAAGGATTCCCTTCCCCCAATCTTCAGTGCTCAGGGTGCCCCACCCTCTTTCCAGCGTGTCTTAACTGTTCTTATTGCTTATTACTCAGTTTCTCTTTTTTTCCCGGGTGGAGGTCAGTCTGTCCAGGGGGCTATGCTGCTCTGGCCCAGACTTGTGTGTGGGGGTACTGCGGTACTGCGAAGCTCACCTGGTCCGCGTCTTCCCAAGCCGTATGGGCACCAGCCACTGGCGGCCCTGGGGGCCCTCCTTGTTTCTCCGTTTAACGTGAAGTGGAGATTCTCTGCACCGGCTGGAGATGTGGAGGGGTCAAAGTTATGCATTTTCTCAGTGATTATGCCTGCAAAGTGTGTCTCCAGCGTCTCTCCAAGATTTCACTATAGGAGGTTCGCTTTATGCTTCCTACCTCTAGCCGCCATCTTGGAATTCCCCCCCCAGTGGTCTCTTTCTTAAGGGGTTTGGAGTTATCCTTATAGAGATCATTCACATCTTTTGTTAAATTTATTCCTAGGTATTTGATTTTTGATGGAGCTATTGTGAATGGAATTGTTTCCATATATTCCTTCTCAGTTTGTGCTGTATTTCATTTATAGATTTGCACATGTTGAACCACCCCTGCATCCCTGGGATGAAGCCAATTTGGTAGTGGTGAATGATCTTTCTTATATGTTGTTGTATTCCATTTGCCATTATTTTATTGGGGATATTTGCATCAATGTTCATTAAGGAGATTCACCTGTAGTTATCCTTATGGAGGTATCTTTTCTGGTTTTGAGAAAATTGTATTACTGGCTTCATAAAATTAGTGAGGTAGTGCTCCTTCCCTTTCTATTTCCTGGAAAAGTTTTAAGGAGTGTTAGTATTAGTTCCTCTTTATAATGCGATAGTATTCAGCATAGAATACATCAGGTCCTGGACTTTTCTTTTTTGGGAGACTCTATTGATGCTTCAATTTCATTTTGTGTTATAGATCTATTCAGGTAATTAATATCCCTTGGTGCAGTTTTGAGTGGTCATAAGTATCTAGAAATTTGTCCAATTCTTCAAGATATTGAAATTTATTGGAATATAGGTTCTCAAAGTAGTCTGATAATTCCCTGGATTTCTGTGGTTTTTGTTGTCATCACAATTTTCTGTTTGTGATTTTACTATTTGGGTGTTTTCTTTCTTCATTTTAGTCAGATTTGCCAGGGATCTGTCAATCTTATTCACTTTTGCAAAGAACCAGCTTTATCTTTCACTGATTCCTTATGGGGTTTTTTGTTCTATTTCAGTAATTCCAATGCTTATTTTTACTATTTCTCTCGTTCTGCTTGTTTTGAATTTTGCTTGTTCTTGGTGTTCTAGGATTTTGAAAAGTAGCATTAGGTTATTGATTTGAGATCTTTCTGTTCTTTTAATACATGCACTCATGCATATAAACTTTCATCTTACAACTGCCTTTGCTGTGTCCCATAGGTTCTAGAAGGTCGTATTTTCGTTTTAATTAACTTCCAGGAACTTTTAATTTCCTCTTTTTTTTTCATTTATGACCCATCAATCATTGAGCAATGTGTTTTTCAGCTTCCAACTGGTTGCATGTTTTCTACTGCTGTTTTTGTTGTTGAGTTCTAGTATAAATGCATTATGATCAGATAGAATACATGTGATTATTTCTCTTTTCCTATATTTACTGAGGCTTGCTTCATTCCCTAAGATATGATCAATTTTGGAGAAATTTCCATGTGCTGCTGAGAAGAATGTATATTGTGCAGCAGTTGGATGAAATATTCTGTAGACATTAGCTAACTCCATTTGGTCTATCATGTGATTTTGTTCTAGGATTTCTTTATTGATTTTTTGCTTGGTAAGCTATCTATTTGGGATAGGGGTAGTAAAGTCTCCCACTACCACTGTGTTGGGGTCTATACATTCTTTTATGGCCTTCACAGTATGTTTGATGAAATTTGATGCACTGATCTTGGGTGCATATAGGTTGATAATTGTTATATCCTTTTGGTGCATTTCCCCTTTTATTAGTGTGGCGTGTCCTTCTTTATCACGTTTGATCAATACAAGTGTGAAGCATACTTTGTCTGAGATAAGTATTCCTACTCCTTCCTTTTTTGGGGGGGCCATTGGCTTGTTAAATCTTCTTCCTAACTTCACCTAAGCCAGTGCTTGTTTTGTCAATGAAATGGGTCTCCTCTAAACAACAGATTGTTGGATTTTCCTTTTTAATCCCTTTTGCCAGACAGTGTCTTTTGATGGGAGAGTTAAGCCCGTTAACATTCAGTGTTAATATTTATAAGTATGTGGTAATTCTTGCCATTACTTGTTTTTCTTGTTTGAGTGTTTGATTGTGTGCAGCTGAATTAATGTTTCTCTCTGATTCATTGTCTGTTTGTCTCCTGTGGTTTGGTGTAACCTTTTCTCTCATGGTTTTATTTGCTTTCATTTTCTGGGTGCAGAATTTCTAGAAGAATCTTTTGTAGTGGTGGCTTGTTTGTCATATATTGTTTTAGTTTCTGTTTATTGTGGAAGGTTTTATTGCTACATCCATTTTGAATGACAGTTTTGTTGGGTATAGTATCCTAGGGTGGAAGTTCTTTTCATTCAGTGCCTAGAATACCTCACTGCATGCAGTTCTTGCTTTTAAGGTTTCCATTGTGAAATCTGCTGTATTTTTCATGACTTACCTTTGTATGTTATTTGTTTTTTCTCTCTTAAGGTCTTCAGTATTCTTTCTCTGTTCTCTGTGTTTGTTGTTTTAATGATAATATGTTGTTGGGTAGTTCTTTTTTAGTCAAGTGTGTTTGGTGTCTTGGAAGCTTCCTGTACATGAATGGGCATAGCTGTCTCTAGGTTTGGGAAATTTTCTGTTATTATTTTGTTGAATATATTATGAATCCCTTTTGCTTGCTCCTCTGCTAGTTCAGTGCTCTTGATTTTCAGGTTTGGTCATTTGATGGAGTCAGTGAGTTCTTGCATATTGTTTCACAGGTCTTGAAAAGATTGGTTTTTCCTTTAATTTCCATTTTATCTTCAAGTTCTGAAATTCTGTCTCCAATTGTTCTAGTCTGCTGGAGTGGCCTTCCATTGGATTTTTATTTCCTCCCCATTCACCCATACCCTCTCTTATCACCCACCCTCTCCCTCTCCCCCCTACCCCATCGCTATTTCATTCTTTTTTAATTATTATTATTCATATGTGCATACAAGGCTTGGGTCATTTCTACCCCCTGCACCCACCCCTTCCATTACCATCCACTCTGCCCCCTCCCTCTCCCCGCATCCCCTCAATACCCAGCAGAAACTATTTTGCCCTTATTTCTAACTTTGTTGTAGAGAGAGTATAAGCAATAATAGGAAGGAACAAGGGTTTTTCCTGGTTGAGATAAGGATAGCTATACATGGAGTTGACTCACATTAACTTCCTGTGCTTCTGTGTTACCTTCTAGGTTAATTCTTTTTGATCTCACCTTTTCTCTAGTTCCTGGTCCCTTTTTCCTAATGGCCTCAATTGCTTTTAAGGTATCTGCTTTAGTTTCTCTGCGTTAAGGGCAACAAATGCTAGCTAATTTTTTAGGTGTTTTACCTATCCTCACCCCTCCCTTGTGTGCTCTCGCTTTCATCATGTGCTCAAAGTCCAATCTCATTGGTGGGTTTGCCCTTGATTTAATGTCCACATAAGAGGGAGAACATATGATTTTTGGTCTTTTGGGCCAGGCAAATTTCACTCAGAATGATGTTCTCCAATTCCATCCATTTACCAGTGAATTATAACATTTCATTCTTCTTCATGGCTGCATAAAATTCCATTCTGTATAGATACCACATTGTCTTAATCCATTCGTCAGTGGTGGGTCATCATGGCGGTTTCCATAACTTGGCTATTGTGAATAGTGCTGCAATAAACATGGGTGTGCAGGTGCCTCTGGAGTAACCTTTGTCACAGTCTTTTGGGTATATCCCCAAGAGTGGTATTGCTGGATCAAATGGTAGAACAATGTCTAGCTTTTTAAGTAGCCTCCAAATTTTTTTCCAGAGTGGTTGTACTAGTTTACATTCCCACCAACACTGTAAGAGGGTTCCGTTTTCCCCTCATCCTTGCCAACAACTGTTGTTGTTGTTGTTTCTTATGATGCCCATTTTAACAGGGGTGAGGTGGAATCTTAGCATGGTTTTAATTTGCATTTCCTTTATTGCTAGAGATGGTGAACATTTTTTCATGTGTTTTTTGGCCATTTGAATTTCTTCTTTTGAGAAAGTTCTGTTCAGTTCACATGCCCATTTCTTTATTGGCTCATTAGTTTTGGAAGAATTTAGCTTTTTAAGTTCCCTATATATTCTGGTTATCAGTCCTTTGTCTGATGTGTAGCTGGCAAATATTTTCTCCACTCTGTGGGTGTTCTCTTCAGTTTAGAGACCATTTCTTTTGATGAACAGAAGCTTTTCAGTTTTATGAGGTCCCATTTATCTATGCTATCTCTTAGTTGCTGTGCTGCTGGGGTTCCATTGAGAAAGTTCTTACCTACACCTACTAACTCCAGAGTATTTACTACTCTTTCCTGCATCAACTTTAGAGTTTGTGGTCTGATATTAAGATCTTTGATCCATTTTGAGTTAATATTGGTACAGGGTGATATACATGGATCTAGTTTCAGTTTTTTGCAGACTGCTAACCAGTTTTCCCAGCAGTTTTGTTGAAGAGGCTGCTATTTCTCCATCGTATATTTTTAGCTCCTTTGTCAAAGACAAGTTGGTTATAGTTGTGTGGCTTCATATCTGGATCCTCTATTCTGTTCCACTGATCTTCATTTCTGTTTTTGTGCCAGTACCATGCTGTTTTTATTGTTATTGCTTTGTAATATAGTTTGAAGTCAGGTATTGTGATACCTCCTGCATTGTTCTTTTGAGTAACTATTGCCTTGGCTATTCGTGGCCTCTTGTGTTTCCATATAAATTTCACAGTAGATTTTTCAATCTCTTTAATGAATGTCATTGGAATTTTGGTGGGAATTGCATTAAACATGTAGATTACTTTTGGGAGTTTAGACATTTTTACTATGTTGATTCTACCATTCCATGAGCATGGGAGATCTCTCCACTTCCTATAGTCTTCCTCAATCTCTTTCTTCAGAAGTTTATAGTTTTCCTTGTAGAGGTCATTCACATCTTTTGTTAGGTTTACACCTAGGTATTTGATTTTTTTTGAGACTATTGTAAATGGAATTGTTTTCATACATTCTTTTTCCGTTTGCTCATTGTTGATGTATAGAAATGCTAATGATTTTTCCACGTTGATTTTATATCCTGCTACCTTGCTGTAGCTATTGATGATGTCTAGAAGCTTCTGAGTAGGCTTTTTTGGGTCTTTACGGTATAGGATCATGTCATCTACAAACAGGGATATTTTGAAAGTTTCTTTACCTATTTGTATTCCTTTTATTGCTTCTTCTTGCCTAATTGCTCTGGCTAGGAATTCCAGTACTATGTTGAATAGGAGTGGAAATAGTGGGCATCCTTGTCTGGTTCCTGATTTTAAAGGGAATAGTTTCAGTTTTTCTCCGTTAAGTATAATGCTGGCTGTAGGTTTGTCATATATAGCTTTTATAATGTTGAGGTACTTTCCTTCTATTCCTAGTTTTCTTAGAGCTTTTATCATGAAATTGTGTTGGATCTTATCAAAGGCTTTTTCTGCATCTATTGAAATGATCAAGTGGTTTTTGTCTTTGCTTCTGTTAATGTGGTTTATTACGTTTATTGATTTTCGTATGTTGAACCAACCCTGCATTCCTGGGATGAAGCCTACTTGGTCGTGGTGAATAATCTTTTTGATGTGTTGATGAATTCGTTTTGCCATTATTTTGTTGAGGATTTTTGTATCAATGTTCATTAAAGAGATTGGCCTATAGTTCTCCTTTTTGGAGGTGTCTTTGCCTGGTTTTGGGATAAGTGTAATACTGGCTTCATAAAATGTATTTGCCAGTTTTTCTTGCCTTTCTATTTCATGGAACAGTTTAAGAAGGGTTGGTATCTGTTCTTCTTTAAAGGTCTGATAGAATTCAGCAGAGAATCCATCAGGTCCTGGACTTTTCTTTTTGGGGAGACTCTTGATTGCTGCTTCAATTTCATTTTGTGTTATAGGTCTATTCAGGTGATGAATTTCCTCTTGGTTCAGTTTTGGATGATCATATTTATCTAGAAATTGTCCATTTCTTTTAGATTTTCAAATTTATTTGAATATAGGTTCTCAAAGTAGTCTCTGATGATTTCCTGGACTTCCATGGTGTTTGTTGTTATCTCCCCTTTTGCATTCCTGATTCTACTAAATTGGGTTTTTTCTCTCCTCATTTTAGTCAGTTTTGCCAGGGGTCCATCGATCTTGTTTATTTTTTCAAAGAACCAAGTTTTTGTTTCATTAAATCTTTCTATGGTTTTTTTTGTTGTTGTTTCTTTCTTTCTCTTGTTTTCATTATTTCTCTCCTTCTATTTGTTTTGGGATTTGCTTGTTCTTGTTTTTCTAGGAGTTTGAGATGTATCATTAGGTCATTGATTTAGGATCTTTCAGTCTTTTTAATATATGTAGTCATGGCTATAAACTTTCCTCTCAAGACTGCCTTAGCTGTGTCCCATAGGTTCCTGTAGGTTGTGTTTTCATTTTCATTGACTTCCAGGAACTTTTTAATTTCCTCTTTTATTTCATCAATGATCCATTCTTCATTAAGTAATGAGTTATTTAGATTCCAGCTCTTTGATGTTTTTTGTCTTTACTTTTGTTGTTGAGTTCTACTTTTACTGCATTGTCATCAGATAGTATGCATGGCATAATTTCTATTTTCTTATATTTGCTGAGGCTTGCTTTGTGCCCTAGGATATGACCTATTTTGGAGAAGGTTCCATGGGCTGCTGAGAAGAATGTATTTTGTGTAGAGGTTGGATGAAATGTTCTGTAGACATCATCTAGGTCCCTTTAATCTATTGCATAATTTAGTTCTTGGATTTCTTTATTGATTTTTTGTTTGGATGACCTATCTATTGATGATAATGGGGTGTTAAAGTCTCCCACAACCACTGTGTTGGCATTTATATATGCTTTTAGGTCTTTCAGGGTATGTTTGATGAAATTGGGTGCGTTGACATTGGGTGCATACAGATTGATGATTATTATTTCCTTTTGGTCTATTTCCCCTTTTATTAGTATGGAATGTCCTTCTTTATCTCGTTTGATCAATGTAGGTTTGAAGTCTACTTTGTCAGAGATAAGTATTGCTACTCCTGCCTGTTTTCGGGGACCATTGGCTTGGTAAATCTTCTTCCAGCCTTTCATCCTAAGCGTATGCTTATTTCTGTCGGTGAGATGAGTCTCCTGTAAGCAACAAATTGTTGGATCTTCTTTTTTAATCCATTTTGTCAAATGGTTTCTATTGATGGGTGAATTAAGCGTTAGTACTGATAGGTATGTGGTGATTCCTGCCCTTTAGTTGTCTTAGTTGTTTGAAGGTTTGATTGTGTGTACCTAACTTGATGTTACTCTCTACTGTCTTGCTTTTTCTTATCCTGTGGTTTGGTGCTGCCTGCCTTTTCAGGGTTATGTTGGGTGTCACTTTCTGTGTGCAGGATCCCTTGCAGAATCTTTTGTAATGGTGGCTTTGTGGTCACATATTGTTTTAGTTTCTGCTTATCATGGAAGACTTTTATTGCTCCATCTATTTTGAATGATAGCTTTGCTGGGTAGAGTATCCTGGGGTTGAAGTTATTTTCATTCAGTGCCCGGAAGATCTCACCCCACGCTCTCCTTGCTTTTAATGTTTCTGTTGAGAAGTCTGCTGTGATTTTGATGGGTTTACCTTTGTATGTTACTTGTTTTTTCTCTCTTACAGCCTTCAATATTCTTTCCTTAGTTTCTGAACTTGTTGTTTTAATGATGATATGTCGTGGAGTAGTTCTATTTTGATCTGGTCTGTTTGGTGTCCTGGAGGCCTCTTGCATCTGTATGGGAATATCTTTCTCTAGATTTGGGAAATTGTCCATTATTATTTTGTTGAAAATATTACGTATTCCCTTCGCTTGCACCTCTTCTCCTTCTTCGATGCCCATGATTCTCAAGTTTGGTCTTTTGATGGAGTCAGTGAGTTCTTGCATTTTCTTTTCACAGGTCTTGAGTTGTTTAATTAATAGTTCTTCGGTTTTTCCTTTAATTACCATTTCATCTTCAAGGTCTGAGATTCTGTCTTCTGTTTGTTCTATTCTGCTGGATTGGCCTTCTGTTTTGTTTTGCAGTTCTGTTTCGTCCTTTTTCCTGAGGTTTTCCATATCCTGGGTTGTTTCATCTTTAATGTTGTCTATTTTTGTCCTAAGTTCATTTATCTCTTTATTAATCATGTTCTCTGTTTCACTTTGGTGTTTATGCAGTTCTTCTATGGCTTCCTTTATTTCTTCTTGTGCTTTTTCAAATTCTCTATTTTTGTTGTCTTGGAATTTGTTGAGTGTCTCCAGTTCATTTTGGTTGACCCTATCCAGTATCATCTCTATAAAATTCTCATTGAGTGCTTGTAGTATGTCTTCTTTTAAATTATCCTTGTGGGCTTGATTGGGTCCTTTGGCATAGTTTATCTTCATTTTGTCGGAGTCTGGATCTGAGTTTCTGTTCTCTTCATTCCCCTCTGGTTCCTGTACTAATTTTTTTCTGTGGGGAAACTGGTTTCCCTGTTTTTTCTGTCTTCCCGTCATTGTCCTTGGTGTTGTCACTGTCCCTGTACTGTGTGCAATTAAGTATTTTCTAGCTTGTAATAATAACAATGGTAATATTTAGAATGGAAGGGTGAGCTGAGATGGAAATCAAGAAGTTAAAGAAAAGGGGAAAACAAATATACAGACAAGAGGGAGAAAGCAGAACAAGGTATCAGACAAGAGAGTTTCAAAGGTATAAACAGGCAGTGTTAGTGTACTAATCGACCGTAAGCTGAACAGACATTAGAGAGACAGAGAGAGGATTGAAAATCAAAGATAAAAAAAATAAAAAATAAATAAATGAAAGAAATATCTCTATATAAAAATGAATTAAAATAAAATGGAAAATAGAAAATTAAAAAAAAAACCCAAAAAACTTCCAAGTTTATATGCAATACAGTTTCAGTCTTAATAATTTGGATGTCCTTCTCATTCTCCAGTCCTGGAGTTGGTGCCTCAGATATTGTTCTGTAGTTGTCTCATCAAAGGGGATGCATAAAGTAGAACAAAACTACACACTCACACACACACACACACACACACACACACACACACACACACACAAAAGCCCCACCAAGTGTCCCAAGTTCAAATGCAATACAGTTTCAGTAAGTTTTTTGGCTTGCAGGTGTAATTCGGTTGTTCTCTCATCAAAGGTAGGGAGAAAAAGAAAAAAAAGCGTCTAGAGACAGTTCTGAGAGTGGTATCTGCAACTGTGGCTTGCCTGCCTGCTGCTCTCAGCCTGTAGCTGGTGGCGTTATTTATGCAGATCTCTGGGGTGAGCTAGCACTCACCTGGTCCCACAGGCTTTGTTTGCTCAGAGTTCTCCTGTGCGGGAGCCTCTGCTACAGGCTTTCCCCTTTCCAAGCACTGGGAAAGGTGACACTGCCCCCGCATTGTCAGGCCTGCGTGTTTATTTACAGTTCATGTGGGAGGTGGGTCTTCCCCCCTCTCCTCTGAAGTTTTCCTCCCACTGCCACTTTCAGGAGCTTTCCTGCTCCTGCTTACTGGGCGGTGCTGCTGCTCCTGCCGGCCACCTTGTTTATTTACAGTTCACGTGGGAAGTGGGTTTTCCCTGCTCTCCTGTGGAGTTTTCCTCCCTCCTCCACTCTCACAAGCTTCCCCACTCCTGGTTGCTGGGTGCGTGCCCCGCTCCCACCAGAGGCTCTCCGGCCTGCGTGGCTTGTTTATTTACAGTCCCGGGAAGGATTCCCTTCCCCCAATCTTCAGTGCTCAGGGTGCCCCACCCTCTTTCCAGCGTGTCTTAACTGTTCTTATTGCTTATTACTCAGTTTCTCTTTTTTTCCCGGGTGGAGGTCAGTCTGTCCAGGGGGCTATGCTGCTCTGGCCCAGACTTGTGTGTGGGGGTACTGCGGTACTGCGAAGCTCACCTGGTCCGCGTCTTCCCAAGCCGTATGGGCACCAGCCACTGGCGGCCCTGGGGGCCCTCCTTGTTTCTCCGTTTAACGTGAAGTGGAGATTCTCTGCACCGGCTGGAGATGTGGAGGGGTCAAAGTTATGCATTTTCTCAGTGATTATGCCTGCAAAGTGTGTCTCCAGCGTCTCTCCAAGATTTCACTATAGGAGGTTCGCTTTATGCTTCCTACCTCTAGCCGCCATCTTGGAATTCCCCCCCCAGTGGTCTCTTTCTTAAGGGGTTTGGAGTTATCCTTATAGAGATCATTCACATCTTTTGTTAAATTTATTCCTAGGTATTTGATTTTTGATGGAGCTATTGTGAATGGAATTGTTTCCATATATTCCTTCTCAGTTTGTGCTGTATTTCATTTATAGATTTGCACATGTTGAACCACCCCTGCATCCCTGGGATGAAGCCAACTTGGTAGTGGTGAATGATCTTTCTTATATGTTGTTGTATTCCATTTGCCATTATTTTATTGGGGATATTTGCATCAATGTTCATTAAGGAGATTCACCTGTAGTTATCCTTATGGAGGTATCTTTTCTGGTTTTGAGAAAATTGTATTACTGGCTTCATAAAATTAGTGAGGTAGTGCTCCTTCCCTTTCTATTTCCTGGAAAAGTTTTAAGGAGTGTTAGTATTAGTTCCTCTTTATAATGCGATAGTATTCAGCATAGAATACATCAGGTCCTGGACTTTTCTTTTTTGGGAGACTCTATTGATGCTTCAATTTCATTTTGTGTTATAGATCTATTCAGGTAATTAATATCCCTTGGTGCAGTTTTGAGTGGTCATAAGTATCTAGAAATTTGTCCAATTCTTCAAGATATTGAAATTTATTGGAATATAGGTTCTCAAAGTAGTCTGATAATTCCCTGGATTTCTGTGGTTTTTGTTGTCATCACAATTTTCTGTTTGTGATTTTACTATTTGGGTGTTTTCTTTCTTCATTTTAGTCAGATTTGCCAGGGATCTGTCAATCTTATTCACTTTTGCAAAGAACCAGCTTTATCTTTCACTGATTCCTTATGGGGTTTTTTGTTCTATTTCAGTAATTCCAATGCTTATTTTTACTATTTCTCTCGTTCTGCTTGTTTTGAATTTTGCTTGTTCTTGGTGTTCTAGGATTTTGAAAAGTAGCATTAGGTTATTGATTTGAGATCTTTCTGTTCTTTTAATACATGCACTCATGCATATAAACTTTCATCTTACAACTGCCTTTGCTGTGTCCCATAGGTTCTAGAAGGTCGTATTTTCGTTTTAATTAACTTCCAGGAACTTTTAATTTCCTCTTTTTTTTTCATTTATGACCCATCAATCATTGAGCAATGTGTTTTTCAGCTTCCAACTGGTTGCATGTTTTCTACTGCTGTTTTTGTTGTTGAGTTCTAGTATAAATGCATTATGATCAGATAGAATACATGTGATTATTTCTCTTTTCCTATATTTACTGAGGCTTGCTTCATTCCCTAAGATATGATCAATTTTGGAGAAATTTCCATGTGCTGCTGAGAAGAATGTATATTGTGCAGCAGTTGGATGAAATATTCTGTAGACATTAGCTAACTCCATTTGGTCTATCATGTGATTTTGTTCTAGGATTTCTTTATTGATTTTTTGCTTGGTAAGCTATCTATTTGGGATAGGGGTAGTAAAGTCTCCCACTACCACTGTGTTGGGGTCTATACATTCTTTTATGGCCTTCACAGTATGTTTGATGAAATTTGATGCACTGATCTTGGGTGCATATAGGTTGATAATTGTTATATCCTTTTGGTGCATTTCCCCTTTTATTAGTGTGGAGTGTCCTTCTTTATCACGTTTGATCAATACAAGTGTGAAGCATACTTTGTCTGAGATAAGTATTCCTACTCCTTCCTTTTTTGGGGGGGCCATTGGCTTGTTAAATCTTCTTCCTAACTTCACCTAAGCCAGTGCTTGTTTTGTCAATGAAATGGGTCTCCTCTAAACAACAGATTGTTGGATTTTCCTTTTTAATCCCTTTTGCCAGACAGTGTCTTTTGATGGGAGAGTTAAGCCCGTTAACATTCAGTGTTAATATTTATAAGTATGTGGTAATTCTTGCCATTACTTGTTTTTCTTGTTTGAGTGTTTGATTGTGTGCAGCTGAATTAATGTTTCTCTCTGATTCATTGTCTGTTTGTCTCCTGTGGTTTGGTGTAACCTTTTCTCTCATGGTTTTATTTGCTTTCATTTTCTGGGTGCAGAATTTCTAGAAGAATCTTTTGTAGTGGTGGCTTGTTTGTCATATATTGTTTTAGTTTCTGTTTATTGTGGAAGGTTTTATTGCTACATCCATTTTGAATGACAGTTTTGTTGGGTATAGTATCCTAGGGTGGAAGTTCTTTTCATTCAGTGCCTAGAATACCTCACTGCATGCCGTTCTTGCCTTTAAGGTTTCCATTGTGAAATCTGCTGTATTTTTCATGACTTACCTTTGTATGTTATTTGTTTTTTCTCTCTTAAGGTCTTCAGTATTCTTTCTCTGTTCTCTGTGTTTGTTGTTTTAATGATAATATGTTGTTGGGTAGTTCTTTTTTAGTCAAGTGTGTTTGGTGTCTTGGAAGCTTCCTGTACATGAATGGGCATAGCTGTCTCTAGGTTTGGGAAATTTTCTGTTATTATTTTGTTGAATATATTATGAATCCCTTTTGCTTGCTCCTCTGCTAGTTCAGTGCTCTTGATTTTCAGGTTTGGTCATTTGATGGAGTCAGTGAGTTCTTGCATATTGTTTCACAGGTCTTGAAAAGATTGGTTTTTCCTTTAATTTCCATTTTATCTTCAAGTTCTGAAATTCTGTCTCCAATTGTTCTAGTCTGCTGGAGTGGCCTTCCATTGGATTTTTATTTCCTCCCCATTCACCCATACCCTCTCTTATCACCCACCCTCTCCCTCTCCCCCCTACGCCATCGCTATTTCATTCTTTTTTAATTATTATTATTCATATGTGCATACAAGGCTTGGGTCATTTCTACCCCCTGCACCCACCCCTTCCATTACCATCCACTCTGCCCCCTCCCTCTCCCCGCATCCCCTCAATACCCAGCAGAAACTATTTTGCCCTTATTTCTAACTTTGTTGTAGAGAGAGTATAAGCAATAATAGGAAGGAACAAGGGTTTTTCCTGGTTGAGATAAGGATAGCTATACATGGAGTTGACTCACATTAACTTCCTGTGCTTCTGTGTTACCTTCTAGGTTAATTCTTTTTGATCTCACCTTTTCTCTAGTTCCTGGTCCCTTTTTCCTAATGGCCTCAATTGCTTTTAAGGTATCTGCTTTAGTTTCTCTGCGTTAAGGGCAACAAATGCTAGCTAATTTTTTAGGTGTTTTACCTATCCTCACCCCTCCCTTGTGTGCTCTCGCTTTCATCATGTGCTCAAAGTCCAATCTCATTGGTGGGTTTGCCCTTGATTTAATGTCCACATAAGAGGGAGAACATATGATTTTTGGTCTTTTGGGCCAGGCAAATTTCACTCAGAATGATGTTCTCCAATTCCATCCATTTACCAGTGAATTATAACATTTCATTCTTCTTCATGGCTGCATAAAATTCCATTCTGTATAGATACCACATTGTCTTAATCCATTCGTCAGTGGTGGGTCATCATGGCGGTTTCCATAACTTGGCTATTGTGAATAGTGCTGCAATAAACATGGGTGTGCAGGTGCCTCTGGAGTAACCTTTGTCACAGTCTTTTGGGTATATCCCCAAGAGTGGTATTGCTGGATCAAATGGTAGAACAATGTCTAGCTTTTTAAGTAGCCTCCAAATTTTTTTCCAGAGTGGTTGTACTAGTTTACATTCCCACCAACACTGTAAGAGGGTTCCGTTTTCCCCTCATCCTTGCCAACAACTGTTGTTGTTGTTGTTTCTTATGATGCCCATTTTAACAGGGGTGAGGTGGAATCTTAGCATGGTTTTAATTTGCATTTCCTTTATTGCTAGAGATGGTGAACATTTTTTCATGTGTTTTTTGGCCATTTGAATTTCTTCTTTTGAGAAAGTTCTGTTCAGTTCACATGCCCATTTCTTTATTGGCTCATTAGTTTTGGAAGAATTTAGCTTTTTAAGTTCCCTATATATTCTGGTTATCAGTCCTTTGTCTGATGTGTAGCTGGCAAATATTTTCTCCACTCTGTGGGTGTTCTCTTCAGTTTAGAGACCATTTCTTTTGATGAACAGAAGCTTTTCAGTTTTATGAGGTCCCATTTATCTATGCTATCTCTTAGTTGCTGTGCTGCTGGGGTTCCATTGAGAAAGTTCTTACCTACACCTACTAACTCCAGAGTATTTACTACTCTTTCCTGCATCAACTTTAGAGTTTGTGGTCTGATATTAAGATCTTTGATCCATTTTGAGTTAATATTGGTACAGGGTGATATACATGGATCTAGTTTCAGTTTTTTGCAGACTGCTAACCAGTTTTCCCAGCAGTTTTGTTGAAGAGGCTGCTATTTCTCCATCGTATATTTTTAGCTCCTTTGTCAAAGACAAGTTGGTTATAGTTGTGTGGCTTCATATCTGGATCCTCTATTCTGTTCCACTGATCTTCATTTCTGTTTTTGTGCCAGTACCATGCTGTTTTTATTGTTATTGCTTTGTAATATAGTTTGAAGTCAGGTATTGTGATACCTCCTGCATTGTTCTTTTGAGTAACTATTGCCTTGGCTATTCGTGGCCTCTTGTGTTTCCATATAAATTTCACAGTAGATTTTTCAATCTCTTTAATGAATGTCATTGGAATTTTGGTGGGAATTGCATTAAACATGTAGATTACTTTTGGGAGTTTAGACATTTTTACTATGTTGATTCTACCATTCCATGAGCATGGGAGATCTCTCCACTTCCTATAGTCTTCCTCAATCTCTTTCTTCAGAAGTTTATAGTTTTCCTTGTAGAGGTCATTCACATCTTTTGTTAGGTTTACACCTAGGTATTTGATTTTTTTTGAGACTATTGTAAATGGAATTGTTTTCATACATTCTTTTTCCGTTTGCTCATTGTTGATGTATAGAAATGCTAATGATTTTTCCACGTTGATTTTATATCCTGCTACCTTGCTGTAGCTATTGATGATGTCTAGAAGCTTCTGAGTAGGCTTTTTTGGGTCTTTACGGTATAGGATCATGTCATCTACAAACAGGGATATTTTGAAAGTTTCTTTACCTATTTGTATTCCTTTTATTGCTTCTTCTTGCCTAATTGCTCTGGCTAGGAATTCCAGTACTATGTTGAATAGGAGTGGAAATAGTGGGCATCCTTGTCTGGTTCCTGATTTTAAAGGGAATAGTTTCAGTTTTTCTCCGTTAAGTATAATGCTGGCTGTAGGTTTGTCATATATAGCTTTTATAATGTTGAGGTACTTTCCTTCTATTCCTAGTTTTCTTAGAGCTTTTATCATGAAATTGTGTTGGATCTTATCAAAGGCTTTTTCTGCATCTATTGAAATGATCAAGTGGTTTTTGTCTTTGCTTCTGTTAATGTGGTTTATTACGTTTATTGATTTTCGTATGTTGAACCAACCCTGCATTCCTGGGATGAAGCCTACTTGGTCGTGGTGAATAATCTTTTTGATGTGTTGATGAATTCGTTTTGCCATTATTTTGTTGAGGATTTTTGTATCAATGTTCATTAAAGAGATTGGCCTATAGTTCTCCTTTTTGGAGGTGTCTTTGCCTGGTTTTGGGATAAGTGTAATACTGGCTTCATAAAATGTATTTGCCAGTTTTTCTTGCCTTTCTATTTCATGGAACAGTTTAAGAAGGGTTGGTATCTGTTCTTCTTTAAAGGTCTGATAGAATTCAGCAGAGAATCCATCAGGTCCTGGACTTTTCTTTTTGGGGAGACTCTTGATTGCTGCTTCAATTTCATTTTGTGTTATAGGTCTATTCAGGTGATGAATTTCCTCTTGGTTCAGTTTTGGATGATCATATTTATCTAGAAATTGTCCATTTCTTTTAGATTTTCAAATTTATTTGAATATAGGTTCTCAAAGTAGTCTCTGATGATTTCCTGGACTTCCATGGTGTTTGTTGTTATCTCCCCTTTTGCATTCCTGATTCTACTAAATTGGGTTTTTTCTCTCCTCATTTTAGTCAGTTTTGCCAGGGGTCCATCGATCTTGTTTATTTTTTCAAAGAACCAAGTTTTTGTTTCATTAAATCTTTCTATGGTTTTTTTTGTTGTTGTTTCTTTCTTTCTCTTGTTTTCATTATTTCTCTCCTTCTATTTGTTTTGGGATTTGCTTGTTCTTGTTTTTCTAGGAGTTTGAGATGTATCATTAGGTCATTGATTTAGGATCTTTCAGTCTTTTTAATATATGTAGTCATGGCTATAAACTTTCCTCTCAAGACTGCCTTAGCTGTGTCCCATAGGTTCCTGTAGGTTGTGTTTTCATTTTCATTGACTTCCAGGAACTTTTTAATTTCCTCTTTTATTTCATCAATGATCCATTCTTCATTAAGTAATGAGTTATTTAGATTCCAGCTCTTTGATGTTTTTTGTCTTTACTTTTGTTGTTGAGTTCTACTTTTACTGCATTGTCATCAGATAGTATGCATGGCATAATTTCTATTTTCTTATATTTGCTGAGGCTTGCTTTGTGCCCTAGGATATGACCTATTTTGGAGAAGGTTCCATGGGCTGCTGAGAAGAATGTATTTTGTGTAGAGGTTGGATGAAATGTTCTGTAGACATCATCTAGGTCCCTTTAATCTATTGCATAATTTAGTTCTTGGATTTCTTTATTGATTTTTTGTTTGGATGACCTATCTATTGATGATAATGGGGTGTTAAAGTCTCCCACAACCACTGTGTTGGCATTTATATATGCTTTTAGGTCTTTCAGGGTATGTTTGATGAAATTGGGTGCGTTGACATTGGGTGCATACAGATTGATGATTATTATTTCCTTTTGGTCTATTTCCCCTTTTATTAGTATGGAATGTCCTTCTTTATCTCGTTTGATCAATGTAGGTTTGAAGTCTACTTTGTCAGAGATAAGTATTGCTACTCCTGCCTGTTTTCGGGGACCATTGGCTTGGTAAATCTTCTTCCAGCCTTTCATCCTAAGCGTATGCTTATTTCTGTCGGTGAGATGAGTCTCCTGTAAGCAACAAATTGTTGGATCTTCTTTTTTAATCCATTTTGTCAAATGGTTTCTATTGATGGGTGAATTAAGCGTTAGTACTGATAGGTATGTGGTGATTCCTGCCCTTTAGTTGTCTTAGTTGTTTGAAGGTTTGATTGTGTGTACCTAACTTGATGTTACTCTCTACTGTCTTGCTTTTTCTTATCCTGTGGTTTGGTGCTGCCTGCCTTTTCAGGGTTATGTTGGGTGTCACTTTCTGTGTGCAGGATCCCTTGCAGAATCTTTTGTAATGGTGGCTTTGTGGTCACATATTGTTTTAGTTTCTGCTTATCATGGAAGACTTTTATTGCTCCATCTATTTTGAATGATAGCTTTGCTGGGTAGAGTATCCTGGGGTTGAAGTTATTTTCATTCAGTGCCCGGAAGATCTCACCCCACGCTCTCCTTGCTTTTAATGTTTCTGTTGAGAAGTCTGCTGTGATTTTGATGGGTTTACCTTTGTATGTTACTTGTTTTTTCTCTCTTACAGCCTTCAATATTCTTTCCTTAGTTTCTGAACTTGTTGTTTTAATGATGATATGTCGTGGAGTAGTTCTATTTTGATCTGGTCTGTTTGGTGTCCTGGAGGCCTCTTGCATCTGTATGGGAATATCTTTCTCTAGATTTGGGAAATTGTCCATTATTATTTTGTTGAAAATATTACGTATTCCCTTCGCTTGCACCTCTTCTCCTTCTTCGATGCCCATGATTCTCAAGTTTGGTCTTTTGATGGAGTCAGTGAGTTCTTGCATTTTCTTTTCACAGGTCTTGAGTTGTTTAATTAATAGTTCTTCGGTTTTTCCTTTAATTACCATTTCATCTTCAAGGTCTGAGATTCTGTCTTCTGTTTGTTCTATTCTGCTGGATTGGCCTTCTGTTTTGTTTTGCAGTTCTGTTTCGTCCTTTTTCCTGAGGTTTTCCATATCCTGGGTTGTTTCATCTTTAATGTTGTCTATTTTTGTCCTAAGTTCATTTATCTCTTTATTAATCATGTTCTCTGTTTCACTTTGGTGTTTATGCAGTTCTTCTATGGCTTCCTTTATTTCTTCTTGTGCTTTTTCAAATTCTCTATTTTTGTTGTCTTGGAATTTGTTGAGTGTCTCCAGTTCATTTTGGTTGACCCTATCCAGTATCATCTCTATAAAATTCTCATTGAGTGCTTGTAGTATGTCTTCTTTTAAATTATCCTTGTGGGCTTGATTGGGTCCTTTGGCATAGTTTATCTTCATTTTGTCGGAGTCTGGATCTGAGTTTCTGTTCTCTTCATTCCCCTCTGGTTCCTGTACTAATTTTTTTCTGTGGGGAAACTGGTTTCCCTGTTTTTTCTGTCTTCCCGTCATTGTCCTTGGTGTTGTCACTGTCCCTGTACTGTGTGCAATTAAGTATTTTCTAGCTTGTAATAATAACAATGGTAATATTTAGAATGGAAGGGTGAGCTGAGATGGAAATCAAGAAGTTAAAGAAAAGGGGAAAACAAATATACAGACAAGAGGGAGAAAGCAGAACAAGGTATCAGACAAGAGAGTTTCAAAGGTATAAACAGGCAGTGTTAGTGTACTAATCGACCGTAAGCTGAACAGACATTAGAGAGACAGAGAGAGGATTGAAAATCAAAGATAAAAAAAATAAAAAATAAATAAATGAAAGAAATATCTCTATATAAAAATGAATTAAAATAAAATGGAAAATAGAAAATTAAAAAAAAAACCCAAAAAACTTCCAAGTTTATATGCAATACAGTTTCAGTCTTAATAATTTGGATGTCCTTCTCATTCTCCAGTCCTGGAGTTGGTGCCTCAGATATTGTTCTGTAGTTGTCTCATCAAAGGGGATGCATAAAGTAGAACAAAACTACACACTCACACACACACACACACACACACACACACACACACACACAAAAGCCCCACCAAGTGTCCCAAGTTCAAATGCAATACAGTTTCAGTAAGTTTTTTGGCTTGCAGGTGTAATTCGGTTGTTCTCTCATCAAAGGTAGGGAGAAAAAGAAAAAAAAGCGTCTAGAGACAGTTCTGAGAGTGGTATCTGCAACTGTGGCTTGCCTGCCTGCTGCTCTCAGCCTGTAGCTGGTGGCGTTATTTATGCAGATCTCTGGGGTGAGCTAGCACTCACCTGGTCCCACAGGCTTTGTTTGCTCAGAGTTCTCCTGTGCGGGAGCCTCTGCTACAGGCTTTCCCCTTTCCAAGCACTGGGAAAGGTGACACTGCCCCCGCATTGTCAGGCCTGCGTGTTTATTTACAGTTCATGTGGGAGGTGGGTCTTCCCCCCTCTCCTCTGAAGTTTTCCTCCCACTGCCACTTTCAGGAGCTTTCCTGCTCCTGCTTACTGGGCGGTGCTGCTGCTCCTGCCGGCCACCTTGTTTATTTACAGTTCACGTGGGAAGTGGGTTTTCCCTGCTCTCCTGTGGAGTTTTCCTCCCTCCTCCACTCTCACAAGCTTCCCCACTCCTGGTTGCTGGGTGCGTGCCCCGCTCCCACCAGAGGCTCTCCGGCCTGCGTGGCTTGTTTATTTACAGTCCCGGGAAGGATTCCCTTCCCCCAATCTTCAGTGCTCA
Organism: Castor canadensis; assembly: GCF_047511655.1. Taxonomy (NCBI): domain Eukaryota; kingdom Metazoa; phylum Chordata; class Mammalia; order Rodentia; family Castoridae; genus Castor; species Castor canadensis. Next base: position 104,266,776 of record NC_133388.1, on the reverse strand, counting down.
GGGTGCCCCACCCTCTTTCCAGCGTGTCTTAACTGTTCTTATTGCTTATTACTCAGTTTCTCTTTTTTTCCCGGGTGGAGGTCAGTCTGTCCAGGGGGCTATGCTGCTCTGGCCCAGACTTGTGTGTGGGGGTACTGCGGTACTGCGAAGCTCACCTGGTCCGCGTCTTCCCAAGCCGTATGGGCACCAGCCACTGGCGGCCCTGGGGGCCCTCCTTGTTTCTCCGTTTAACGTGAAGTGGAGATTCTCTGCACCGGCTGGAGATGTGGAGGGGTCAAAGTTATGCATTTTCTCAGTGATTATGCCTGCAAAGTGTGTCTCCAGCGTCTCTCCAAGATTTCACTATAGGAGGTTCGCTTTATGCTTCCTACCTCTAGCCGCCATCTTGGAATTCCCCCCCCAGTGGTCTCTTTCTTAAGGGGTTTGGAGTTATCCTTATAGAGATCATTCACATCTTTTGTTAAATTTATTCCTAGGTATTTGATTTTTGATGGAGCTATTGTGAATGGAATTGTTTCCATATATTCCTTCTCAGTTTGTGCTGTATTTCATTTATAGATTTGCACATGTTGAACCACCCCTGCATCCCTGGGATGAAGCCAACTTGGTAGTGGTGAATGATCTTTCTTATATGTTGTTGTATTCCATTTGCCATTATTTTATTGGGGATATTTGCATCAATGTTCATTAAGGAGATTCACCTGTAGTTATCCTTATGGAGGTATCTTTTCTGGTTTTGAGAAAATTGTATTACTGGCTTCATAAAATTAGTGAGGTAGTGCTCCTTCCCTTTCTATTTCCTGGAAAAGTTTTAAGGAGTGTTAGTATTAGTTCCTCTTTATAATGCGATAGTATTCAGCATAGAATACATCAGGTCCTGGACTTTTCTTTTTTGGGAGACTCTATTGATGCTTCAATTTCATTTTGTGTTATAGATCTATTCAGGTAATTAATATCCCTTGGTGCAGTTTTGAGTGGTCATAAGTATCTAGAAATTTGTCCAATTCTTCAAGATATTGAAATTTATTGGAATATAGGTTCTCAAAGTAGTCTGATAATTCCCTGGATTTCTGTGGTTTTTGTTGTCATCACAATTTTCTGTTTGTGATTTTACTATTTGGGTGTTTTCTTTCTTCATTTTAGTCAGATTTGCCAGGGATCTGTCAATCTTATTCACTTTTGCAAAGAACCAGCTTTATCTTTCACTGATTCCTTATGGGGTTTTTTGTTCTATTTCAGTAATTCCAATGCTTATTTTTACTATTTCTCTCGTTCTGCTTGTTTTGAATTTTGCTTGTTCTTGGTGTTCTAGGATTTTGAAAAGTAGCATTAGGTTATTGATTTGAGATCTTTCTGTTCTTTTAATACATGCACTCATGCATATAAACTTTCATCTTACAACTGCCTTTGCTGTGTCCCATAGGTTCTAGAAGGTCGTATTTTCGTTTTAATTAACTTCCAGGAACTTTTAATTTCCTCTTTTTTTTTCATTTATGACCCATCAATCATTGAGCAATGTGTTTTTCAGCTTCCAACTGGTTGCATGTTTTCTACTGCTGTTTTTGTTGTTGAGTTCTAGTATAAATGCATTATGATCAGATAGAATACATGTGATTATTTCTCTTTTCCTATATTTACTGAGGCTTGCTTCATTCCCTAAGATATGATCAATTTTGGAGAAATTTCCATGTGCTGCTGAGAAGAATGTATATTGTGCAGCAGTTGGATGAAATATTCTGTAGACATTAGCTAACTCCATTTGGTCTATCATGTGATTTTGTTCTAGGATTTCTTTATTGATTTTTTGCTTGGTAAGCTATCTATTTGGGATAGGGGTAGTAAAGTCTCCCACTACCACTGTGTTGGGGTCTATACATTCTTTTATGGCCTTCACAGTATGTTTGATGAAATTTGATGCACTGATCTTGGGTGCATATAGGTTGATAATTGTTATATCCTTTTGGTGCATTTCCCCTTTTATTAGTGTGGAGTGTCCTTCTTTATCACGTTTGATCAATACAAGTGTGAAGCATACTTTGTCTGAGATAAGTATTCCTACTCCTTCCTTTTTTGGGGGGGCCATTGGCTTGTTAAATCTTCTTCCTAACTTCACCTAAGCCAGTGCTTGTTTTGTCAATGAAATGGGTCTCCTCTAAACAACAGATTGTTGGATTTTCCTTTTTAATCCCTTTTGCCAGACAGTGTCTTTTGATGGGAGAGTTAAGCCCGTTAACATTCAGTGTTAATATTTATAAGTATGTGGTAATTCTTGCCATTTAGTTGTTTTTCTTGTTTGAGTGTTTGATTGTGTGCAGCTGAATTAATGTTTCTCTCTGATTCATTGTCTGTTTGTCTCCTGTGGTTTGGTGTAACCTTTTCTCTCATGGTTTTATTTGCTTTCATTTTCTGGGTGCAGAATTTCTAGAAGAATCTTTTGTAGTGGTGGCTTGTTTGTCATATATTGTTTTAGTTTCTGTTTATTGTGGAAGGTTTTATTGCTACATCCATTTTGAATGACAGTTTTGTTGGGTATAGTATCCTAGGGTGGAAGTTCTTTTCATTCAGTGCCTAGAATACCCCACTGCATGCCGTTCTTGCTTTTAAGGTTTCCATTGTGAAATCTGCTGTATTTTTCATGACTTACCTTTGTATGTTATTTGTTTTTTCTCTCTTAAGGTCTTCAGTATTCTTTCTCTGTTCTCTGTGTTTGTTGTTTTAATGATAATATGTTGTTGGGTAGTTCTTTTTTAGTCAAGTGTGTTTGGTGTCTTGGAAGCTTCCTGTACATGAATGGGCATAGCTGTCTCTAGGTTTGGGAAATTTTCTGTTATTATTTTGTTGAATATATTATGAATCCCTTTTGCTTGCTCCTCTGCTAGTTCAGTGCTCTTGATTTTCAGGTTTGGTCATTTGATGGAGTCAGTGAGTTCTTACATATTGTTTCACAGGTCTTGAAAAGATTGGTTTTTCCTTTAATTTCCATTTTATCTTCAAGTTCTGAAATTCTGTCTCCAATTGTTCTAGTCTGCTGGAGTGGCCTTCCATTGGATTTTTATTTCCTCCCCATTCACCCATACCCTCTCTTATCACCCACCCTCTCCCTCTCCCCCCTACGCCATCGCTATTTCTTTCTTTTTTAATTATTATTATTCATATGTGCATACAAGGCTTGGGTCATTTCTACCCCCTGCACCCACCCCTTCCATTACCATCCACTCTGCCCCCTCCCTCTCCCCGCATCCCCTCAATACCCAGCAGAAACTATTTTGCCCTTATTTCTAACTTTGTTGTAGAGAGAGTATAAGCAATAATAGGAAGGAACAAGGGTTTTTCCTGGTTGAGATAAGGATAGCTATACATGGAGTTGACTCACATTAACTTCCTGTGCTTCTGTGTTACCTTCTAGGTTAATTCTTTTTGATCTCACCTTTTCTCTAGTTCCTGGTCCCTTTTTCCTAATGGCCTCAATTGCTTTTAAGGTATCTGCTTTAGTTTCTCTGCGTTAAGGGCAACAAATGCTAGCTAATTTTTTAGGTGTTTTACCTATCCTCACCCCTCCCTTGTGTGCTCTCGCTTTCATCATGTGCTCAAAGTCCAATCTCATTGGTGGGTTTGCCCTTGATTTAATGTCCACATAAGAGGGAGAACATACGATTTTTGGTCTTTTGGGCCAGGCAAATTTCACTCAGAATGATGTTCTCCAATTCCATCCATTTACCAGTGAATTATAACATTTCGTTCTTCTTCATGGCTGCATAAAATTCCATTGTGTATAGATACCACATTGTCTTAATCCATTCGTCAGTGGTGGGTCATCATGGCGGTTTCCATAACTTGGCTATTGTGAATAGTGCTGCAATAAACATGGGTGTGCAGGTGCCTCTGGAGTAACCTTTGTCACAGTCTTTTGGGTATATCCCCAAGAGTGGTATTGCTGGATCAAATGGTAGAACAATGTCTAGCTTTTTAAGTAGCCTCCAAATTTTTTTCCAGAGTGGTTGTACTAGTTTACATTCCCACCAACACTGTAAGAGAGTTCCGTTTTCCCCTCATCCTTGCCAACAACTGTTGTTGTTGTTGTTTCTTATGATGCCCATTTTAACAGGGGTGAGGTGGAATCTTAGCATGGTTTTAATTTGCATTTCCTTTATTGCTAGAGATGGTGAACATTTTTTCATGTGTTTTTTGGCCATTTGAATTTCTTCTTTTGAGAAAGTTCTGTTCAGTTCACATGCCCATTTCTTTATTGGCTCATTAGTTTTGGAAGAATTTAGTTTTTTAAGTTCCCTATATATTCTGGTTATCAGTCCTTTGTCTGATGTGTAGCTGGCAAATATTTTCTCCACTCTGTGGGTGTTCTCTTCAGTTTAGAGACCATTTCTTTTGATGAACAGAAGCTTTTCAGTTTTATGAGGTCCCATTTATCTATGCTATCTCTTAGTTGCTGTGCTGCTGGGGTTCCATTGAGAAAGTTCTTACCTACACCTACTAACTCCAGAGTATTTACTACTCTTTCCTGCATCAACTTTAGAGTTTGTGGTCTGATATTAAGATCTTTGATCCATTTTGAGTTAATATTGGTACAGGGTGATATACATGGATCTAGTTTCAGTTTTTTGCAGACTGCTAACCAGTTTTCCCAGCAGTTTTGTTGAAGAGGCTGCTATTTCTCCATCGTATATTTTTAGCTCCTTTGTCAAAGACAAGTTGGTTATAGTTGTGTGGCTTCATATCTGGATCCTCTATTCTGTTCCACTGATCTTCATTTCTGTTTTTGTGCCAGTACCATGCTGTTTTTATTGTTATTGCTTTGTAATATAGTTTGAAGTCAGGTATTGTGATACCTCCTGCATTGTTCTTTTGAGTAACTATTGCCTTGGCTATTCGTGGCCTCTTGTGTTTCCATATAAATTTCACAGTAGATTTTTCAATCTCTTTAATGAATGTCATTGGAATTTTGGTGGGAATTGCATTAAACATGTAGATTACTTTTGGGAGTTTAGACATTTTTACTATGTTGATTCTACCATTCCATGAGCATGGGAGATCTCTCCACTTCCTATAGTCTTCCTCAATCTCTTTCTTCAGAAGTTTATAGTTTTCCTTGTAGAGGTCATTCACATCTTTTGTTAGGTTTACACCTAGGTATTTGATTTTTTTTGAGACTATTGTAAATGGAATTGTTTTCATACATTCTTTTTCCGTTTGCTCATTGTTGATGTATAGAAATGCTAATGATTTTTCCACGTTGATTTTATATCCTGCTACCTTGCTGTAGCTATTGATGATGTCTAGAAGCTTCTGAGTAGGCTTTTTTGGGTCTTTACGGTATAGGATCATGTCATCTACAAACAGGGATATTTTGAAAGTTTCTTTACCTATTTGTATTCCTTTTATTGCTTCTTCTTGCCTAATTGCTCTGGCTAGGAATTCCAGTACTATGTTGAATAGGAGTGGAAATAGTGGGCATCCTTGTCTGGTTCCTGATTTTAAAGGGAATAGTTTCAGTTTTTCTCCGTTAAGTATAATGCTGGCTGTAGGTTTGTCATATATAGCTTTTATAATGTTGAGGTACTTTCCTTCTATTCCTAGTTTTCTTAGAGCTTTTATCATGAAATTGTGTTGGATCTTATCAAAGGCTTTTTCTGCATCTATTGAAATGATCAAGTGGTTTTTGTCTTTGCTTCTGTTAATGTGGTTTATTACGTTTATTGATTTTCGTATGTTGAACCAACCCTGCATTCCTGGGATGAAGCCTACTTGGTCGTGGTGAATAATCTTTTTGATGTGTTGATGAATTCGTTTTGCCATTATTTTGTTGAGGATTTTTGTATCAATGTTCATTAAAGAGATTGGCCTATAGTTCTCCTTTTTGGAGGTGTCTTTGCCTGGTTTTGGGATAAGTGTAATACTGGCTTCATAAAATGTATTTGCCAGTTTTTCTTGCCTTTCTATTTCATGGAACAGTTTAAGAAGGGTTGGTATCTGTTCTTCTTTAAAGGTCTGATAGAATTCAGCAGAGAATCCATCAGGTCCTGGACTTTTCTTTTTGGGGAGACTCTTGATTGCTGCTTCAATTTCATTTTGTGTTATAGGTCTATTCAGGTGATGAATTTCCTCTTGGTTCAGTTTTGGATGATCATATTTATCTAGAAATTGTCCATTTCTTTTAGATTTTCAAATTTATTTGAATATAGGTTCTCAAAGTAGTCTCTGATGATTTCCTGGACTTCCATGGTGTTTGTTGTTATCTCCCCTTTTGCATTCCTGATTCTACTAAATTGGGTTTTTTCTCTCCTCATTTTAGTCAGTTTTGCCAGGGGTCCATCGATCTTGTTTATTTTTTCAAAGAACCAAGTTTTTGTTTCATTAAATCTTTCTATGGTTTTTTTTGTTGTTGTTTCTTTCTTTCTCTTGTTTTCATTATTTCTCTCCTTCTATTTGTTTTGGGATTTGCTTGTTCTTGTTTTTCTAGGAGTTTGAGATGTATCATTAGGTCATTGATTTAGGATCTTTCAGTCTTTTTAATATATGTAGTCATGGCTATAAACTTTCCTCTCAAGACTGCCTTAGCTGTGTCCCATAGGTTCCTGTAGGTTGTGTTTTCATTTTCATTGACTTCCAGGAACTTTTTAATTTCCTCTTTTATTTCATCAATGATCCATTCTTCATTAAGTAATGAGTTATTTAGATTCCAGCTCTTTGATGTTTTTTGTCTTTACTTTTGTTGTTGAGTTCTACTTTTACTGCATTGTCATCAGATAGTATGCATGGCATAATTTCTATTTTCTTATATTTGCTGAGGCTTGCTTTGTGCCCTAGGATATGACCTATTTTGGAGAAGGTTCCATGGGCTGCTGAGAAGAATGTATTTTGTGTAGAGGTTGGATGAAATGTTCTGTAGACATCATCTAGGTCCCTTTAATCTATTGCATAATTTAGTTCTTGGATTTCTTTATTGATTTTTTGTTTGGATGACCTATCTATTGATGATAATGGGGTGTTAAAGTCTCCCACAACCACTGTGTTGGCATTTATATATGCTTTTAGGTCTTCCAGGGTATGTTTGATGAAATTGGGTGCGTTGACATTGGGTGCATACAGATTGATGATTATTATTTCCTTTTGGTCTATTTCCCCTTTTATTAGTATGGAATGTCCTTCTTTATCTCGTTTGATCAATGTAGGTTTGAAGTCTACTTTGTCAGAGATAAGTATTGCTACTCCTGCCTGTTTTCGGGGACCATTGGCTTGGTAAATCTTCTTCCAGCCTTTCATCCTAAGCGTATGCTTATTGCTGTCGGTGAGATGAGTCTCCTGTAAGCAACAAATTGTTGGATCTTCTTTTTTAATCCATTTTGTCAAATGGTTTCTATTGATGGGTGAATTAAGCGTTAGTACTGATAGGTATGTGGTGATTCCTGCCCTTTAGTTGTCTTAGTTGTTTGAAGGTTTGATTGTGTGTACCTAACTTGATGTTACTCTCTACTGTCTTGCTTTTTCTTATCCTGTGGTTTGGTGCTGCCTGCCTTTTCAGGGTTATGTTGGGTGTCACTTTCTGTGTGCAGGATCCCTTGCAGAATCTTTTGTAATGGTGGCTTTGTGGTCACATATTGTTTTAGTTTCTGCTTATCATGGAAGACTTTTATTGCTCCATCTATTTTGAATGATAGCTTTGCTGGGTAGAGTATCCTGGGGTTGAAGTTATTTTCATTCAGTGCCCGGAAGATCTCACCCCACGCTCTTCTTGCTTTTAATGTTTCTGTTGAGAAGTCTGCTGTGATTTTGATGGATTTACCTTTGTATGTTACTTGTTTTTTCTCTCTTACAGCCTTCAATATTCTTTCCTTAGTTTCTGAACTTGTTGTTTTAATGATGATATGTCGTGGAGTAGTTCTATTTTGATCTGGTCTGTTTGGTGTCCTGGAGGCCTCTTGCATCTGTATGGGAATATCTTTCTCTAGATTTGGGAAATTTTCCATTATTATTTTGTTGAAAATATTACGTATTCCCTTCGCTTGCACCTCTTCTCCTTCTTCGATGCCCATGATTCTCAAGTTTGGTCTTTTGATGGAGTCAGTGAGTTCTTGCATTTTCTTTTCACAGGTCTTGAGTTGTTTAATTAATAGTTCTTCGGTTTTTCCTTTAATTACCATTTCATCTTCAAGGTCTGAGATTCTGTCTTCTGTTTGTTCTATTCTGCTGGATTGGCCTTCTGTTTTGTTTTGCAGTTCTGTTTCGTCCTTTTTCCTGAGGTTTTCCATATCCTGGGTTGTTTCATCTTTAATGTTGTCTATTTTTGTCCTAAGTTCATTTATCTCTTTATTAATCATGTTCTCTGTTTCACTTTGGTGTTTATGCAGTTCTTCTATGGCTTCCTTTATTTCTTCTTGTGCTTTTTCAAATTCTCTATTTTTGTTGTCTTGGAATTTGTTGAGTGTCTCCAGTTCATTTTGGTTGACCCTATCCAGTATCATCTCTATAAAATTCTCATTGAGTGCTTGTAGTATGTCTTCTTTTAAATTATCCTTGTGGGCTTGATTGGGTCCTTTGGCATAGTTTATCTTCATTTTGTCGGAGTCTGGATCTGAGTTTCTGTTCTCTTCATTCCCCTCTGGTTCCTGTACTAATTTTTTTCTGTGGGGAAACTGGTTTCCCTGTTTTTTCTGTCTTCCCGTCATTGTCCTTGGTGTTGTCACTGTCCCTGTACTGTGTGCAATTAAGTATTTTCTAGCTTGTAATAATAACAATGGTAATATTTAGAATGGAAGGGTGAGCTGAGATGGAAATCAAGAAGTTAAAGAAAAGGGGAAAACAAATATACAGACAAGAGGGAGAAAGCAGAACAAGGTATCAGACAAGAGAGTTTCAAAGGTATAAACAGGCAGTGTTAGTGTACTAATCGACCGTAAGCTGAACAGACATTAGAGAGACAGAGAGAGGATTGAAAATCAAAGATAAAAAAAATAAAAAATAAATAAATGAAAGAAATATCTCTATATAAAAATGAATTAAAATAAAATGGAAAATAGAAAATTAAAAAAAAAAACCCAAAAAACTTCCAAGTTTATATGCAATACAGTTTCAGTCTTAATAATTTGGATGTCCTTCTCATTCTCCAGTCCTGGAGTTGGTGCCTCAGATGTTGTTCTGTAGTTGTCTCATCAAAGGGGATGCATAAAGTAGAACAAAACTACACACTCACACACACACACACACACAAAAGCCCCACCAAGTGTCCCAAGTTCAAATGCAATACAGTTTCAGTAAGTTTTTTGGCTTGCAGGTGTAATTCGGTTGTTCTCTCATCAAAGGTAGGGAGAAAAAGAAAAAAAAGCGTCTAGAGACAGTTCTGAGAGTGGTATCTGCAACTGTGGCTTGCCTGCCTGCTGCTCTCAGCCTGTAGCTGGTGGCGTTATTTATGCAGATCTCTGGGGTGAGCTAGCACTCACCTGGTCCCACAGGCTTTGTTTGCTCAGAGTTCTCCTGTGCGGGAGCCTCTGCTACAGGCTTTCCCCTTTCCAAGCACTGGGAAAGGTGACACTGTCCCCGCATTGTCAGGCCTGCATGTTTATTTACAGTTCATGTGGGAGGTGGGTCTTCCCCCCTCTCCTCTGAAGTTTTCCTCACACTGCCACTTTCAGGAGCTTTCCTGCTCCTGCTTACTGGGCGGTGCTGCTGCTCCTGCCGGCCACCTTGTTTATTTACAGTTCACGTGGGAAGTGGGTCTTCCCTGCTCTCCTGTGGAGTTTTCCTCCCTCCTCCACTCTCACAAGCTTCCCCACTCCTGGTTGCTGGGTGCGTGCCCCGCTCCCGCCAGAGGCTCTCCGGCCTGCCTGGCTTGTTTATTTACAGTCCCGGGAAGGATTCCCTTCCCCCAATCTTCAGTGCTCAGGGTGCCCCACCCTCTTTCCAGCGTGTCTTAACTGTTCTTATTGCTTATTACTCAGTTTCTCTTTTTTTCCCGGGTGGAGGTCAGTCTGTCCAGGGGGCTATGCTGCTCTGGCCCAGACTTGTGTGTGGGGGTACTGCGGTACTGCGAAGCTCACCTGGTCCGCGTCTTCCCAAGCCGTATGGGCACCAGCCACTGGTGGCCCTGGGGGCCCTCCTTGTTTCTCCGTTTAACGTGAAGTGGAGATTCTCTGCACCGGCTGGAGATGTGGAGGGGTCAAAGTTATGCATTTTCTCAGTGATTATGCCTGCAAAGTGTGTCTCCAGCGTCTCTCCAAGATTTCACTATAGGAGGTTCGCTTTATGCTTCCTACCTCTAGCCGCCATCTTGGAATTCCCCCCCCAGTGGTCTCTTTCTTAAGGGGTTTGGAGTTATCCTTATAGAGATCATTCACATCTTTTGTTAAATTTATTCCTAGGTATTTGATTTTTGATGGAGCTATTGTGAATGGAATTGTTTCCATATATTCCTTCTCAGTTTGTGCTGTATTTCATTTATAGATTTGCACATGTTGAACCACCCCTGCATCCCTGGGATGAAGCCAACTTGGTAGTGGTGAATGATCTTTCTTATATGTTGTTGTATTCCATTTGCCATTATTTTATTGGGGATATTTGCATCAATGTTCATTAAGGAGATTCACCTGTAGTTATCCTTATGGAGGTATCTTTTCTGGTTTTGAGAAAATTGTATTACTGGCTTCATAAAATTAGTGAGGTAGTGCTCCTTCCCTTTCTATTTCCTGGAAAAGTTTTAAGGAGTGTTAGTATTAGTTCCTCTTTATAATGCGATAGTATTCAGCATAGAATACATCAGGTCCTGGACTTTTCTTTTTTGGGAGACTCTATTGATGCTTCAATTTCATTTTGTGTTATAGATCTATTCAGGTAATTAATATCCCTTGGTGCAGTTTTGAGTGGTCATAAGTATCTAGAAATTTGTCCAATTCTTCAAGATATTGAAATTTATTGGAATATAGGTTCTCAAAGTAGTCTGATAATTCCCTGGATTTCTGTGGTTTTTGTTGTCATCACAATTTTCTGTTTGTGATTTTACTATTTGGGTGTTTTCTTTCTTCATTTTAGTCAGATTTGCCAGGGATCTGTCAATCTTATTCACTTTTGCAAAGAACCAGCTTTATCTTTCACTGATTCCTTATGGGGTTTTTTGTTCTATTTCAGTAATTCCAATGCTTATTTTTATTATTTCTCTCCTTCTGCTTGTTTTGAATTTTGCTTGTTCTTGGTGTTCTAGGATTTTGAAAAGTAGCATTAGGTTATTGATTTGAGATCTTTCTGTTCTTTTAATACATGCACTCATGCATATAAACTTTCATCTTACAACTGCCTTTGCTGTGTCCCATAGGTTCTAGAAGGTCGCATTTTCGTTTTAATTAACTTCCAGGAACTTTTAATTTCCTCTTTTTTTTTCATTTATGACCCATCAATCATTGAGCAATGTGTTTTTCAGCTTCCAACTGGTTGCATGTTTTCTACTGCTGTTTTTGTTGTTGAGTTCTAGTATAAATGCATTATGATCAGATAGAATACATGTGATTATTTCTCTTTTCCTATATTTACTGAGGCTTGCTTCATTCCCTAAGATATGATCAATTTTGGAGAAATTTCCATGTGCTGCTGAGAAGAATGTATATTGTGCAGCAGTTGGATGAAATATTCTGTAGACATTAGCTAACTCCATTTGATCTATCATGTGATTTTGTTCTAGGATTTCTTTATTGATTTTTTGCTTGGTAAGCTATCTATTTGGGATAGGGGTAGTAAAGTCTCCCACTACCACTGTGTTGGGGTCTATACATTCTTTTATGTCCTTCACAGTATGTTTGATGAAATTTGATGCACTGATCTTGGGTGCATATAGGTTGATAATTGTTATATCCTTTTGGTGCATTTCCCCTTTTATTAGTGTGGAGTGTCCTTCTTTATCACGTTTGATCAATACAAGTGTGAAGCATACTTTGTCTGAGATAAGTATTCCTACTCCTTCCTTTTTTGGGGGGGCCATTGGCTTGTTAAATCTTCTTCCTAACTTCACCTAAGCCAGTGCTTGTTTTGTCAATGAAATGGGTCTCCTCTAAACAACAGATTGTTGGATTTTCCTTTTTAATCCCTTTTGCCAGACAGTGTCTTTTGATGGGAGAGTTAAGCCCGTTAACATTCAGTGTTAATATTTATAAGTATGTGGTAATTCTTGCCATTTAGTTGTTTTTCTTGTTTGAGTGTTTGATTGTGTGCAGCTGAATTAATGTTTCTCTCTGATTCATTGTCTGTTTGTCTCCTGTGGTTTGGTGTAACCTTTTCTCTCATGGTTTTATTTGCTTTCATTTTCTGGGTGCAGAATTTCTAGAAGAATCTTTTGTAGTGGTGGCTTGTTTGTCATATATTGTTTTAGTTTCTGTTTATTGTGGAAGGTTTTATTGCTACATCCATTTTGAATGACAGTTTTGTTGGGTATAGTATCCTAGGGTGGAAGTTCTTTTCATTCAGTGCCTAGAATACCTCACTGCATGCCGTTCTTGCCTTTAAGGTTTCCATTGTGAAATCTGCTGTATTTTTCATGACTTACCTTTGTATGTTATTTGTTTTTTCTCTCTTAAGGTCTTCAGTATTCTTTCTCTGTTCTCTGTGTTTGTTGTTTTAATGATAATATGTTGTTGGGTAGTTCTTTTTTAGTCAAGTGTGTTTGGTGTCTTGGAAGCTTCCTGTACATGAATGGGCATAGCTGTCTCTAGGTTTGGGAAATTTTCTGTTATTATTTTGTTGAATATATTATGAATCCCTTTTGCTTGCTCCTCTGCTAGTTCAGTGCTCTTGATTTTCAGGTTTGGTCATTTGATGGAGTCAGTGAGTTCTTGCATATTGTTTCACAGGTCTTGAAAAGATTGGTTTTTCCTTTAATTTCCATTTTATCTTCAAGTTCTGAAATTCTGTCTCCAATTGTTCTAGTCTGCTGGAGTGGCCTTCCATTGGATTTTTATTTCCTCCCCATTCACCCATACCCTCTCTTATCACCCACCCTCTCCCTCTCCCCCCTACCCCATCGCTATTTCATTCTTTTTTAATTATTATTATTCATATGTGCATACAAGGCTTGGGTCATTTCTACCCCCTGCACCCACCCCTTCCATTACCATCCACTCTGCCCCCTCCCTCTCCCCGCATCCCCTCAATACCCAGCAGAAACTATTTTGCCCTTATTTCTAACTTTGTTGTAGAGAGAGTATAAGCAATAATAGGAAGGAACAAGGGTTTTTCCTGGTTGAGATAAGGATAGCTATACATGGAGTTGACTCACATTAACTTCCTGTGCTTCTGTGTTACCTTCTAGGTTAATTCTTTTTGATCTCACCTTTTCTCTAGTTCCTGGTCCCTTTTTCCTAATGGCCTCAATTGCTTTTAAGGTATCTGCTTTAGTTTCTCTGCGTTAAGGGCAACAAATGCTAGCTAATTTTTTAGGTGTTTTACCTATCCTCACCCCTCCCTTGTGTGCTCTCGCTTTCATCATGTGCTCAAAGTCCAATCTCATTGGTGGGTTTGCCCTTGATTTAATGTCCACATAAGAGGGAGAACATACGATTTTTGGTCTTTTGGGCCAGGCAAATTTCACTCAGAATGATGTTCTCCAATTCCATCCATTTACCAGTGAATTATAACATTTCGTTCTTCTTCATGGCTGCATAAAATTCCATTGTGTATAGATACCACATTGTCTTAATCCATTCGTCAGTGGTGGGTCATCATGGCGGTTTCCATAACTTGGCTATTGTGAATAGTGCTGCAATAAACATGGGTGTGCAGGTGCCTCTGGAGTAACCTTTGTCACAGTCTTTTGGGTATATCCCCAAGAGTGGTATTGCTGGATCAAATGGTAGAACAATGTCTAGCTTTTTAAGTAGCCTCCAAATTTTTTTCCAGAGTGGTTGTACTAGTTTACATTCCCACCAACACTGTAAGAGGGTTCCGTTTTCCCCTCATCCTTGCCAACAACTGTTGTTGTTGTTGTTTCTTATGATGCCCATTTTAACAGGGGTGAGGTGGAATCTTAGCATGGTTTTAATTTGCATTTCCTTTATTGCTAGAGATGGTGAACATTTTTTCATGTGTTTTTTGGCCATTTGAATTTCTTCTTTTGAGAAAGTTCTGTTCAGTTCACATGCCCATTTCTTTATTGGCTCATTAGTTTTGGAAGAATTTAGCTTTTTAAGTTCCCTATATATTCTGGTTATCAGTCCTTTGTCTGATGTGTAGCTGGCAAATATTTTCTCCACTCTGTGGGTGTTCTCTTCAGTTTAGAGACCATTTCTTTTGATGAACAGAAGCTTTTCAGTTTTATGAGGTCCCATTTATCTATGCTATCTCTTAGTTGCTGTGCTGCTGGGGTTCCATTGAGAAAGTTCTTACCTACACCTACTAACTCCAGAGTATTTACTACTCTTTCCTGCATCAACTTTAGAGTTTGTGGTCTGATATTAAGATCTTTGATCCATTTTGAGTTAATATTGGTACAGGGTGATATACATGGATCTAGTTTCAGTTTTTTGCAGACTGCTAACCAGTTTTCCCAGCAGTTTTGTTGAAGAGGCTGCTATTTCTCCATCGTATATTTTTAGCTCCTTTGTCAAAGACAAGTTGGTTATAGTTGTGTGGCTTCATATCTGGATCCTCTATTCTGTTCCACTGATCTTCATTTCTGTTTTTGTGCCAGTACCATGCTGTTTTTATTGTTATTGCTTTGTAATATAGTTTGAAGTCAGGTATTGTGATACCTCCTGCATTGTTCTTTTGAGTAACTATTGCCTTGGCTATTCGTGGCCTCTTGTGTTTCCATATAAATTTCACAGTAGATTTTTCAATCTCTTTAATGAATGTCATTGGAATTTTGGTGGGAATTGCATTAAACATGTAGATTACTTTTGGGAGTTTAGACATTTTTACTATGTTGATTCTACCATTCCATGAGCATGGGAGATCTCTCCACTTCCTATAGTCTTCCTCAATCTCTTTCTTCAGAAGTTTATAGTTTTCCTTGTAGAGGTCATTCACATCTTTTGTTAGGTTTACACCTAGGTATTTGATTTTTTTTGAGACTATTGTAAATGGAATTGTTTTCATACATTCTTTTTCCGTTTGCTCATTGTTGATGTATAGAAATGCTAATGATTTTTCCACGTTGATTTTATATCCTGCTACCTTGCTGTAGCTATTGATGATGTCTAGAAGCTTCTGAGTAGGCTTTTTTGGGTCTTTACGGTATAGGATCATGTCATCTACAAACAGGGATATTTTGAAAGTTTCTTTACCTATTTGTATTCCTTTTATTGCTTCTTCTTGCCTAATTGCTCTGGCTAGGAATTCCAGTACTATGTTGAATAGGAGTGGAAATAGTGGGCATCCTTGTCTGGTTCCTGATTTTAAAGGGAATAGTTTCAGTTTTTCTCCGTTAAGTATAATGCTGGCTGTAGGTTTGTCATATATAGCTTTTATAATGTTGAGGTACTTTCCTTCTATTCCTAGTTTTCTTAGAGCTTTTATCATGAAATTGTGTTGGATCTTATCAAAGGCTTTTTCTGCATCTATTGAAATGATCAAGTGGTTTTTGTCTTTGCTTCTGTTAATGTGGTTTATTACGTTTATTGATTTTCGTATGTTGAACCAACCCTGCATTCCTGGGATGAAGCCTACTTGGTCGTGGTGAATAATCTTTTTGATGTGTTGATGAATTCGTTTTGCCATTATTTTGTTGAGGATTTTTGTATCAATGTTCATTAAAGAGATTGGCCTATAGTTCTCCTTTTTGGAGGTGTCTTTGCCTGGTTTTGGGATAAGTGTAATACTGGCTTCATAAAATGTATTTGCCAGTTTTTCTTGCCTTTCTATTTCATGGAACAGTTTAAGAAGGGTTGGTATCTGTTCTTCTTTAAAGGTCTGATAGAATTCAGCAGAGAATCCATCAGGTCCTGGACTTTTCTTTTTGGGGAGGCTCTTGATTGCTGCTTCAATTTCATTTTGTGTTATAGGTCTATTCAGGTGATGAATTTCCTCTTGGTTCAGTTTTGGATGATCATATTTATCTAGAAATTGTCCATTTCTTTTAGATTTTCAAATTTATTTGAATATAGGTTCTCAAAGTAGTCTCTGATGATTTCCTGGACTTCCATGGTGTTTGTTGTTATCTCCCCTTTTGCATTCCTGATTCTACTAAATTGGGTTTTTTCTCTCCTCATTTTAGTCAGTTTTGCCAGGGGTCCATCGATCTTGTTTATTTTTTCAAAGAACCAAGTTTTTGTTTCATTAAATCTTTCTATGGTTTTTTTTGTTGTTGTTTCTTTCTTTCTCTTGTTTTCATTATTTCTCTCCTTCTATTTGTTTTGGGATTTGCTTGTTCTTGTTTTTCTAGGAGTTTGAGATGTATCATTAGGTCATTGATTTAGGATCTTTCAGTCTTTTTAATATATGTAGTCATGGCTATAAACTTTCCTCTCAAGACTGCCTTAGCTGTGTCCCATAGGTTCCTGTAGGTTGTGTTTTCATTTTCATTGACTTCCAGGAACTTTTTAATTTCCTCTTTTATTTCATCAATGATCCATTCTTCATTAAGTAATGAGTTATTTAGATTCCAGCTCTTTGATGTTTTTTGTCTTTACTTTTGTTGTTGAGTTCTACTTTTACTGCATTGTCATCAGATAGTATGCATGGCATAATTTCTATTTTCTTATATTTGCTGAGGCTTGCTTTGTGCCCTAGGATATGACCTATTTTGGAGAAGGTTCCATGGGCTGCTGAGAAGAATGTATTTTGTGTAGAGGTTGGATGAAATGTTCTGTAGACATCATCTAGGTCCCTTTAATCTATTGCATAATTTAGTTCTTGGATTTCTTTATTGATTTTTTGTTTGGATGACCTATCTATTGATGATAATGGGGTGTTAAAGTCTCCCACAACCACTGTGTTGGCATTTATATATGCTTTTAGGTCTTTCAGGGTATGTTTGATGAAATTGGGTGCGTTGACATTGGGTGCATACAGATTGATGATTATTATTTCCTTTTGGTCTATTTCCCCTTTTATTAGTATGGAATGTCCTTCTTTATCTCGTTTGATCAATGTAGGTTTGAAGTCTACTTTGTCAGAGATAAGTATTGCTACTCCTGCCTGTTTTCGGGGACCATTGGCTTGGTAAATCTTCTTCCAGCCTTTCATCCTAAGCGTATGCTTATTTCTGTCGGTGAGATGAGTCTCCTGTAAGCAACAAATTGTTGGATCTTCTTTTTTAATCCATTTTGTCAAATGGTTTCTATTGATGGGTGAATTAAGCGTTAGTACTGATAGGTATGTGGTGATTCCTGCCCTTTAGTTGTCTTAGTTGTTTGAAGGTTTGATTGTGTGTACCTAACTTGATGTTACTCTCTACTGTCTTGCTTTTTCTTATCCTGTGGTTTGGTGCTGCCTGCCTTTTCAGGGTTATGTTGGGTGTCACTTTCTGTGTGCAGGATCCCTTGCAGAATCTTTTGTAATGGTGGCTTTGTGGTCACATATTGTTTTAGTTTCTGCTTATCATGGAAGACTTTTATTGCTCCATCTATTTTGAATGATAGCTTTGCTGGGTAGAGTATCCTGGGGTTGAAGTTATTTTCATTCAGTGCCCGGAAGATCTCACCCCACGCTCTTCTTGCTTTTAATGTTTCTGTTGAGAAGTCTGCTGTGATTTTGATGGGTTTACCTTTGTATGTTACTTGTTTTTTCTCTCTTACAGCCTTCAATATTCTTTCCTTAGTTTCTGAACTTGTTGTTTTAATGATGATATGTCGTGGAGTAGTTCTATTTTGATCTGGTCTGTTTGGTGTCCTGGAGGCCTCTTGCATCTGTATGGGAATATCTTTCTCTAGATTTGGGAAATTGTCCATTATTATTTTGTTGAAAATATTACGTATTCCCTTCGCTTGCACCTCTTCTCCTTCTTCGATGCCCATGATTCTCAAGTTTGGTCTTTTGATGGAGTCAGTGAGTTCTTGCATTTTCTTTTCACAGGTCTTGAGTTGTTTAATTAATAGTTCTTCGGTTTTTCCTTTAATTACCATTTCATCTTCAAGGTCTGAGATTCTGTCTTCTGTTTGTTCTATTCTGCTGGATTGGCCTTCTGTTTTGTTTTGCAGTTCTGTTTCGTCCTTTTTCCTGAGGTTTTCCATATCCTGGGTTGTTTCATCTTTAATGTTGTCTATTTTTGTCCTAAGTTCATTTATCTCTTTATTAATCATGTTCTCTGTTTCACTTTGGTGTTTATGCAGTTCTTCTATGGCTTCCTTTATTTCTTCTTGTGCTTTTTCAAATTCTCTATTTTTGTTGTCTTGGAATTTGTTGAGTGTCTCCAGTTCATTTTGGTTGACCCTATCCAGTATCATCTCTATAAAATTCTCATTGAGTGCTTGTAGTATGTCTTCTTTTAAATTATCCTTGTGGGCTTGATTGGGTCCTTTGGCATAGTTTATCTTCATTTTGTCGGAGTCTGGATCTGAGTTTCTGTTCTCTTCATTCCCCTCTGGTTCCTGTACTAATTTTTTTCTGTGGGGAAACTGGTTTCCCTGTTTTTTCTGTCTTCCCGTCATTGTCCTTGGTGTTGTTACTGTCCCTATACTGTGTGCAATTAAGTATTTTCTAGCTTGTAATAATAACAATGGTAATATTTAGAATGGAAGGGTGAGCTGAGATGGAAATCAAGAAGTTAAAGAAAAGGGGAAAACAAATATACAGACAAGAGGAAGAAAGCAGAACAAGGTATCAGACAAGAGAGTTTCAAAGGTATAAACAGGCAGTGTTAGTGTACTAATCGACCGTAAGCTGAACAGACATTAGAGAGACAGAGAGAGGATTGAAAATCAAAGATAAAAAAAATAAAAAATAAATAAATGAAAGAAATATCTCTATATAAAAATGAATTAAAATAAAATGGAAAATAGAAAATTAAAAAAAAAAACCCAAAAAACTTCCAAGTTTATATGCAATACAGTTTCAGTCTTAATAATTTGGATGTCCTTCTCATTCTCCAGTCCTGGAGTTGGTGCCTCAGATGTTGTTCTGTAGTTGTCTCATCAAAGGGGATGCATAAAGTAGAACAAAACTACACACTCACACACACACACACACACAAAAGCCCCACCAAGTGTCCCAAGTTCAAATGCAATACAGTTTCAGTAAGTTTTTTGGCTTGCAGGTGTAATTCGGTTGTTCTCTCATCAAAGGTAGGGAGAAAAAGAAAAAAAAGCGTCTAGAGACAGTTCTGAGAGTGGTATCTGCAACTGTGGCTTGCCTGCCTGCTGCTCTCAGCCTGTAGCTGGTGGCGTTATTTATGCAGATCTCTGGGGTGAGCTAGCACTCACCTGGTCCCACAGGCTTTGTTTGCTCAGAGTTCTCCTGTGCGGGAGCCTCTGCTACAGGCTTTCCCCTTTCCAAGCACTGGGAAAGGTGACACTGTCCCCGCATTGTCAGGCCTGTGTGTTTATTTACAGTTCATGTGGGAGGTGGGTCTTCCCCCCTCTCCTCTGAAGTTTTCCTCACACTGCCACTTTCAGGAGCTTTCCTGCTCCTGCTTACTGGGCGGTGCTGCTGCTCCTGCCGGCCACCTTGTTTATTTACAGTTCACGTGGGAAGTGGGTCTTCCCTGCTCTCCTGTGGAGTTTTCCTCCCTCCTCCACTCTCACAAGCTTCCCCACTCCTGGTTGCTGGGTGCGTGCCCCGCTCCCGCCAGAGGCTCTCCGGCCTGCCTGGCTTGTTTATTTACAGTCCCGGGAAGGATTCCCTTCCCCCAATCTTCAGTGCTCAGGGTGCCCCACCCTCTTTCCAGCGTGTCTTAACTGTTCTTATTGCTTATTACTCAGTTTCTCTTTTTTTCCCGGGTGGAGGTCAGTCTGTCCAGGGGGCTATGCTGCTCTGGCCCAGACTTGTGTGTGGGGGTACTGTGGTACTGCGAAGCTCACCTGGTCCGCGTCTTCCCAAGCCGTATGGGCACCAGCCACTGGCGGCCCTGGGGGCCCTCCTTGTTTCTCCGTTTAACGTGAAGTGGAGATTCTCTGCACCGGCTGGAGATGTGGAGGGGTCAAAGTTATGCATTTTCTCAGTGATTATGCCTGCAAAGTGTGTCTCCAGCGTCTCTCCAAGATTTCACTATAGGAGGTTCGCTTTATGCTTCCTACCTCTAGCCGCCATCTTGGAATTCCCCCCCCAGTGGTCTCTTTCTTAAGGGGTTTGGAGTTATCCTTATAGAGATCATTCACATCTTTTGTTAAATTTATTCCTAGGTATTTGATTTTTGATGGAGCTATTGTGAATGGAATTGTTTCCATATATTCCTTCTCAGTTTGTGCTGTATTTCATTTATAGATTTGCACATGTTGAACCACCCCTGCATCCCTGGGATGAAGCCAACTTGGTAGTGGTGAATGATCTTTCTTATATGTTGTTGTATTCCATTTGCCATTATTTTATTGGGGATATTTGCATCAATGTTCATTAAGGAGATTCACCTGTAGTTATCCTTATGGAGGTATCTTTTCTGGTTTTGAGAAAATTGTATTACTGGCTTCATAAAATTAGTGAGGTAGTGCTCCTTCCCTTTCTATTTCCTGGAAAAGTTTTAAGGAGTGTTAGTATTAGTTCCTCTTTATAATGCGATAGTATTCAGCATAGAATACATCAGGTCCTGGACTTTTCTTTTTTGGGAGACTCTATTGATGCTTCAATTTCATTTTGTGTTATAGATCTATTCAGGTAATTAATATCCCTTGGTGCAGTTTTGAGTGGTCATAAGTATCTAGAAATTTGTCCAATTCTTCAAGATATTGAAATTTATTGGAATATAGGTTCTCAAAGTAGTCTGATAATTCCCTGGATTTCTGTGGTTTTTGTTGTCATCACAATTTTCTGTTTGTGATTTTACTATTTGGGTGTTTTCTTTCTTCATTTTAGTCAGATTTGCCAGGGATCTGTCAATCTTATTCACTTTTGCAAAGAACCAGCTTTATCTTTCACTGATTCCTTATGGGGTTTTTTGTTCTATTTCAGTAATTCCAATGCTTATTTTTATTATTTCTCTCCTTCTGCTTGTTTTGAATTTTGCTTGTTCTTGGTGTTCTAGGATTTTGAAAAGTAGCATTAGGTTATTGATTTGAGATCTTTCTGTTCTTTTAATACATGCACTCATGCATATAAACTTTCATCTTACAACTGCCTTTGCTGTGTCCCATAGGTTCTAGAAGGTCGCATTTTCGTTTTAATTAACTTCCAGGAACTTTTAATTTCCTCTTTTTTTTTCATTTATGACCCATCAATCATTGAGCAATGTGTTTTTCAGCTTCCAACTGGTTGCATGTTTTCTACTGCTGTTTTTGTTGTTGAGTTCTAGTATAAATGCATTATGATCAGATAGAATACATGTGATTATTTCTCTTTTCCTATATTTACTGAGGCTTGCTTCATTCCCTAAGATATGATCAATTTTGGAGAAATTTCCATGTGCTGCTGAGAAGAATGTATATTGTGCAGCAGTTGGATGAAATATTCTGTAGACATTAGCTAACTCCATTTGATCTATCATGTGATTTTGTTCTAGGATTTCTTTATTGATTTTTTGCTTGGTAAGCTATCTATTTGGGATAGGGGTAGTAAAGTCTCCCACTACCACTGTGTTGGGGTCTATACATTCTTTTATGGCCTTCACAGTATGTTTGATGAAATTTGATGCACTGATCTTGGGTGCATATAGGTTGATAATTGTTATATCCTTTTGGTGCATTTCCCCTTTTATTAGTGTGGAGTGTCCTTCTTTATCACGTTTGATCAATACAAGTGTGAAGCATACTTTGTCTGAGATAAGTATTCCTACTCCTTCCTTTTTTGGGGGGGCCATTGGCTTGTTAAATCTTCTTCCTAACTTCACCTAAGCCAGTGCTTGTTTTGTCAATGAAATGGGTCTCCTCTAAACAACAGATTGTTGGATTTTCCTTTTTAATCCCTTTTGCCAGACAGTGTCTTTTGATGGGAGAGTTAAGCCCGTTAACATTCAGTGTTAATATTTATAAGTATGTGGTAATTCTTGCCATTACTTGTTTTTCTTGTTTGAGTGTTTGATTGTGTGCAGCTGAATTAATGTTTCTCTCTGATTCATTGTCTGTTTGTCTCCTGTGGTTTGGTGTAACCTTTTCTCTCATGGTTTTATTTGCTTTCATTTTCTGGGTGCAGAATTTCTAGAAGAATCTTTTGTAGTGGTGGCTTGTTTGTCATATATTGTTTTAGTTTCTGTTTATTGTGGAAGGTTTTATTGCTACATCCATTTTGAATGACAGTTTTGTTGGGTATAGTATCCTAGGGTGGAAGTTCTTTTCATTCAGTGCCTAGAATACCTCACTGCATGCCGTTCTTGCCTTTAAGGTTTCCATTGTGAAATCTGCTGTATTTTTCATGACTTACCTTTGTATGTTATTTGTTTTTTCTCTCTTAAGGTCTTCAGTATTCTTTCTCTGTTCTCTGTGTTTGTTGTTTTAATGATAATATGTTGTTGGGTAGTTCTTTTTTAGTCAAGTGTGTTTGGTGTCTTGGAAGCTTCCTGTACATGAATGGGCATAGCTGTCTCTAGGTTTGGGAAATTTTCTGTTATTATTTTGTTGAATATATTATGAATCCCTTTTGCTTGCTCCTCTGCTAGTTCAGTGCTCTTGATTTTCAGGTTTGGTCATTTGATGGAGTCAGTGAGTTCTTGCATATTGTTTCACAGGTCTTGAAAAGATTGGTTTTTCCTTTAATTTCCATTTTATCTTCAAGTTCTGAAATTCTGTCTCCAATTGTTCTAGTCTGCTGGAGTGGCCTTCCATTGGATTTTTATTTCCTCCCCATTCACCCATACCCTCTCTTATCACCCACCCTCTCCCTCTCCCCCCTACGCCATCGCTATTTCATTCTTTTTTAATTATTATTATTCATATGTGCATACAAGGCTTGGGTCATTTCTACCCCCTGCACCCACCCCTTCCATTACCATCCACTCTGCCCCCTCCCTCTCCCCGCATCCCCTCAATACCCAGCAGAAACTATTTTGCCCTTATTTCTAACTTTGTTGTAGAGAGAGTATAAGCAATAATAGGAAGGAACAAGGGATTTTCCTGGTTGAGATAAGGATAGCTATACATGGAGTTGACTCACATTAACTTCCTGTGCTTCTGTGTTACCTTCTAGGTTAATTCTTTTTGATCTCACCTTTTCTCTAGTTCCTGGTCCCTTTTTCCTAATGGCCTCAATTGCTTTTAAGGTATCTGCTTTAGTTTCTCTGCGTTAAGGGCAACAAATGCTAGCTAATTTTTTAGGTGTTTTACCTATCCTCACCCCTCCCTTGTGTGCTCTCGCTTTCATCATGTGCTCAAAGTCCAATCTCATTGGTGGGTTTGCCCTTGATTTAATGTCCACATAAGAGGGAGAACATACGATTTTTGGTCTTTTGGGCCAGGCAAATTTCACTCAGAATGATGTTCTCCAATTCCATCCATTTACCAGTGAATTATAACATTTCGTTCTTCTTCATGGCTGCATAAAATTCCATTGTGTATAGATACCACATTGTCTTAATCCATTCGTCAGTGGTGGGTCATCATGGCGGTTTCCATAACTTGGCTATTGTGAATAGTGCTGCAATAAACATGGGTGTGCAGGTGCCTCTGGAGTAACCTTTGTCACAGTCTTTTGGGTATATCCCCAAGAGTGGTATTGCTGGATCAAATGGTAGAACAATGTCTAGCTTTTTAAGTAGCCTCCAAATTTTTTTCCAGAGTGGTTGTACTAGTTTACATTCCCACCAACACTGTAAGAGGGTTCCGTTTTCCCCTCATCCTTGCCAACAACTGTTGTTGTTGTTGTTTCTTATGATGCCCATTTTAACAGGGGTGAGGTGGAATCTTAGCATGGTTTTAATTTGCATTTCCTTTATTGCTAGAGATGGTGAACATTTTTTCATGTGTTTTTTGGCCATTTGAATTTCTTCTTTTGAGAAAGTTCTGTTCAGTTCACATGCCCATTTCTTTATTGGCTCATTAGTTTTGGAAGAATTTAGCTTTTTAAGTTCCCTATATATTCTGGTTATCAGTCCTTTGTCTGATGTGTAGCTGGCAAATATTTTCTCCACTCTGTGGGTGTTCTCTTCAGTTTAGAGACCATTTCTTTTGATGAACAGAAGCTTTTCAGTTTTATGAGGTCCCATTTATCTATGCTATCTCTTAGTTGCTGTGCTGCTGGGGTTCCATTGAGAAAGTTCTTACCTACACCTACTAACTCCAGAGTATTTACTACTCTTTCCTGCATCAACTTTAGAGTTTGTGGTCTGATATTAAGATCTTTGATCCATTTTGAGTTAATATTGGTACAGGGTGATATACATGGATCTAGTTTCAGTTTTTTGCAGACTGCTAACCAGTTTTCCCAGCAGTTTTGTTGAAGAGGCTGCTATTTCTCCATCGTATATTTTTAGCTCCTTTGTCAAAGACAAGTTGGTTATAGTTGTGTGGCTTCATATCTGGATCCTCTATTCTGTTCCACTGATCTTCATTTCTGTTTTTGTGCCAGTACCATGCTGTTTTTATTGTTATTGCTTTGTAATATAGTTTGAAGTCAGGTATTGTGATACCTCCTGCATTGTTCTTTTGAGTAACTATTGCCTTGGCTATTCGTGGCCTCTTGTGTTTCCATATAAATTTCACAGTAGATTTTTCAATCTCTTTAATGAATGTCATTGGAATTTTGGTGGGAATTGCATTAAACATGTAGATTACTTTTGGGAGTTTAGACATTTTTACTATGTTGATTCTACCATTCCATGAGCATGGGAGATCTCTCCACTTCCTATAGTCTTCCTCAATCTCTTTCTTCAGAAGTTTATAGTTTTCCTTGTAGAGGTCATTCACATCTTTTGTTAGGTTTACACCTAGGTATTTGATTTTTTTTGAGACTATTGTAAATGGAATTGTTTTCATACATTCTTTTTCCGTTTGCTCATTGTTGATGTATAGAAATGCTAATGATTTTTCCACGTTGATTTTATATCCTGCTACCTTGCTGTAGCTATTGATGATGTCTAGAAGCTTCTGAGTAGGCTTTTTTGGGTCTTTACGGTATAGGATCATGTCATCTACAAACAGGGATATTTTGAAAGTTTCTTTACCTATTTGTATTCCTTTTATTGCTTCTTCTTGCCTAATTGCTCTGGCTAGGAATTCCAGTACTATGTTGAATAGGAGTGGAAATAGTGGGCATCCTTGTCTGGTTCCTGATTTTAAAGGGAATAGTTTCAGTTTTTCTCCGTTAAGTATAATGCTGGCTGTAGGTTTGTCATATATAGCTTTTATAATGTTGAGGTACTTTCCTTCTATTCCTAGTTTTCTTAGAGCTTTTATCATGAAATTGTGTTGGATCTTATCAAAGGCTTTTTCTGCATCTATTGAAATGATCAAGTGGTTTTTGTCTTTGCTTCTGTTAATGTGGTTTATTACGTTTATTGATTTTCGTATGTTGAACCAACCCTGCATTCCTGGGATGAAGCCTACTTGGTCGTGGTGAATAATCTTTTTGATGTGTTGATGAATTCGTTTTGCCATTATTTTGTTGAGGATTTTTGTATCAATGTTCATTAAAGAGATTGGCCTATAGTTCTCCTTTTTGGAGGTGTCTTTGCCTGGTTTTGGGATAAGTGTAATACTGGCTTCATAAAATGTATTTGCCAGTTTTTCTTGCCTTTCTATTTCATGGAACAGTTTAAGAAGGGTTGGTATCTGTTCTTCTTTAAAGGTCTGATAGAATTCAGCAGAGAATCCATCAGATCCTGGACTTTTCTTTTTGGGGAGACTCTTGATTGCTGCTTCAATTTCATTTTGTGTTATAGGTCTATTCAGGTGATGAATTTCCTCTTGGTTCAGTTTTGGATGATCATATTTATCTAGAAATTGTCCATTTCTTTTAGATTTTCAAATTTATTTGAATATAGGTTCTCAAAGTAGTCTCTGATGATTTCCTGGACTTCCATGGTGTTTGTTGTTATCTCCCCTTTTGCATTCCTGATTCTACTAAATTGGGTTTTTTCTCTCCTCATTTTAGTCAGTTTTGCCAGGGGTCCATCGATCTTGTTTATTTTTTCAAAGAACCAAGTTTTTGTTTCATTAAATCTTTCTATGGTTTTTTTTGTTGTTGTTTCTTTCTTTCTCTTGTTTTCATTATTTCTCTCCTTCTATTTGTTTTGGGATTTGCTTGTTCTTGTTTTTCTAGGAGTTTGAGATGTATCATTAGGTCATTGATTTAGGATCTTTCAGTCTTTTTAATATATGTAGTCATGGCTATAAACTTTCCTCTCAAGACTGCCTTAGCTGTGTCCCATAGGTTCCTGTAGGTTGTGTTTTCATTTTCATTGACTTCCAGGAACTTTTTAATTTCCTCTTTTATTTCATCAATGATCCATTCTTCATTAAGTAATGAGTTATTTAGATTCCAGCTCTTTGATGTTTTTTGTCTTTACTTTTGTTGTTGAGTTCTACTTTTACTGCATTGTCATCAGATAGTATGCATGGCATAATTTCTATTTTCTTATATTTGCTGAGGCTTGCTTTGTGCCCTAGGATATGACCTATTTTGGAGAAGGTTCCATGGGCTGCTGAGAAGAATGTATTTTGTGTAGAGGTTGGATGAAATGTTCTGTAGACATCATCTAGGTCCCTTTAATCTATTGCATAATTTAGTTCTTGGATTTCTTTATTGATTTTTTGTTTGGATGACCTATCTATTGATGATAATGGGGTGTTAAAGTCTCCCACAACCACTGTGTTGGCATTTATATATGCTTTTAGGTCTTCCAGGGTATGTTTGATGAAATTGGGTGTGTTGACATTGGGTGCATACAGATTGATGATTATTATTTCCTTTTGGTCTATTTCCCCTTTTATTAGTATGGAATGTCCTTCTTTATCTCGTTTGATCAATGTAGGTTTGAAGTCTACTTTGTCAGAGATAAGTATTGCTACTCCTGCCTGTTTTCGGGGACCATTGGCTTGGTAAATCTTCTTCCAGCCTTTTATCCTAAGCCTATGCTTATTTCTGTCATTGAGATGGGTCTCCTGTAAGCAACAAATTGTTGGATCTTCCTTTTTAATCCATTTCATCAAGCAGTGCCTTTTGATGAGTGAATTAAATCCGTTAACATTAAGCATTAGTACTGATAGGTATGTGGTGATTCCTGTCCTTTAGTTGTCTTAGTTGTTTGAAGGTTTGATTGTGGGTACCTAAGTTGAGGTTACTCTCTACTGTCTTGCTTTTTCTTTTCCTGTGGTTTGGTGTTGCCTGTCTTTTCATGGTTAAA
This sequence comes from Castor canadensis, assembly GCF_047511655.1. Taxonomy (NCBI): domain Eukaryota; kingdom Metazoa; phylum Chordata; class Mammalia; order Rodentia; family Castoridae; genus Castor; species Castor canadensis. Next base: position 104,239,430 of record NC_133388.1, on the reverse strand, counting down.
GTTGGGCTTCACTTTCTGTGTACAGAATCTCTGTTGCATTCTTTTTTCTGAGGTTTTCCATATCATGGGTCCCTTCCTCCTTAATATTGTCGATTTTCATCCTTAATTCATTTACCTCTTCTTTTATAGTGTTCTTTGTTTACTTTGGTGTTTATTTAGTGCCCTTATGAGTTCACTTATTTGTTTCTGTGTCTTCTCATATTCTTTATTTTTGTTGTGTTGAAATTTCTTGAGTGCCTCTTGCACGTTTTCGTTAACCATGTCTAGTAACATCTCCATGAAATCCTCAGTGATTACTTGCAGGATTTCTTCTTTGAAGTCATTCTTGTGGACAACATTGTTTTTCTTGTCTTCGTTTATCTGGAACTTCGTGTCCATTTTCTTCATTTCCTTCTGAATCTTTAATTAAATTATTTTTGTGATGAAAATCATATCCATCCCTTTTTCATCTTCCCATCTTTCCTCTTGGTGCTGTGCAACTATGTTCTTGATAGGCTAGTTTGTTGTTTCAGTCACCTGTTTTCTTTCCCTTGGTTTAAATTTATTTTGTGGCTATATTGCATTTGTAGCTAATTGTGTGCTTGTTGTTCCTGTCCCTGGTCAGGGTGTAATTTAGTATTTGCTAATTCACAATACTAAAACAAACAAACAAAATGCAAAGAAATCAATGTTGAGAGATGAACAGACAAACAAACAAGAAGCAAAACAAATAAACAGACAAACAAACAAATATTCCAGGTTCAGGGGAAATAGAATTTCAGTCTTATTTTGAGTTCTGGTGCTACTCCTCCAGCATCCAATACTGTTTTGGTATTTAAGCAGAAGAAATGTGGTAGTCTCACCAGGTGGTAAGGTAATGTTTTTGTCATTCTTCTGTCTTTCAGAGACTTGGTCAGTTCCTCTCTCAGTGGGGTGTGGCAGCTTCAGTTTGTATGTTGTCCTCAGGTTCTGGAATCAGCTCTGTAGCCCACCAGCTGTCCTGCTTGGAGTTGGATTTTCACTGTGCTTTATTACTGCTGGCTTGTTTCTTTGCCTTGCCCTCTTTCTCTGGGGTAGTTCAGTCATCCATCAGCCAGCCCCCTGCTGTCAGCATGTTGTGATTGTTTGCTGATTTTTTTTTCAATTTTGTAGTCTCATTTGACTTTGGGATGTTGTTCACTGGCTCAAGAAGATGAGCTTTGTGGACTACTACCTGCCTTATTTCAGGCAGCAGGTTGTCACCCACCCACTTTCAGCCCTTCTGCCCTTCCAGCCTTTGTTTACTGAAAATTCATGCAGAGACCAGCCCTTTGCTTATGCTCCCTTCTCTGGTGCAGTTCCAGCAATTCCATCCCTCTGCTGTGTGTCAGTTTTCAGTTCCTCATTTGTTGTTCAGTTTTTTGTTGTTGTTGTTGTTTTGCAGACGTGGGGGCTGTTAGTCTTCCCAGGGGGCTATGCTGGTTTATCCCAGGGGTGGCTGAGGGAATACTACATGATGCTTGGTGCTCACCTGTTGGTCTGCCTAATGTCTCCCAAGCAGGTTTGGAGCCAGTGTCTGGTAGTGTAGCAGCAGCCTTCTGTTTTCTCAATTTAGTGTGGCATGGAGAAAAGCTTTCCATGGGCTAGGGCTTCAGGGTGCCAAAGTTTTGAAACTCCTTGCTGCCTTATTTCTGCCAATTGCTGCTCCAGGGTCTCAGCAATGTTTTAAAGTCACAGAGCTCATGCTGTCTGCTTCTGAACCATAGTCACTATCTTGAATCTCTCCCTTCTCCATAGTCTCTATTTCATAGTATTACTTCCCATCTATCATGCTTTTTAATTGACAGAAGCTTCATTTTAGCTCACAATGCTGTATATATCATACTGAGATTCTTAGAATCATGTAACTCCTTATCTTAAGCCAACTTAGTTAGAGAGTTCCATTTCTGGCAGTAAATTCACTTCCTTGAACTGAGTCTGTATTTCACAGGATTTCCCCTCATCTGTCATGGTTTCTTTTTTTGTGGAGGAGAAACCTTCATGTAGTTCATAATGTATTATTCTGAATTTGATAGAAACATGTACCTACCATTCTGGAACATTAATTTAGAAATTTCAATGCCTGGCAGTAGGATCAATTCCTAGAATTCAGTCTGTTTGCCAGGATTACTCTCCATTTATCAGGGTTTTTAATGGGAGAAATATTTATTTCAGTTCACATGATGTTGTATTATGCTGAATTTCATAGAAACATGTATGTCCCTTTTTAAAACCTCTTAGTTAAAATGTTGAATGTCGGGCAGTAAGATCAATTCCTGGAATTGTCTCTGTTTTTCACAGGTTTACTCCCAATCTATCACCATTTTCATTTCAGACAATCATTCCTTTCAGCTCATGATGCTATATGTATTAGTGTGAATTTCATACAAACATGTAATTCCCACTGTAAAACCAACTAAGTTACAAGGTAGAGTGTCTGCAAGTCAATTTAACTCTAGGAACTTATCGTGTATTTCACTGTATTACTCCCCAACTAACCTGTTTAATTGGCAAGACCTTCATTTTAAATCATAATGCAGTAAGTATCATTTGGAATTTCATAGAATCAGGTAATTCCATTATTAAAATCATCTTAATTAGAAAGTTGGATGTTGGGCAGCTCTTTCAACTCCTTGAGTTAAGTCTGTATTTCACAGGATTCTTTTCCAAGTATAATGGTTTTTTGATTGGGAGAAACATTCATTGGAACTTGTAATGTTGCATTATGATGAATTTCATAGAAACATGTAATTCCATTTTTATAATCAACTTAGGCAGCATCTTGAATGCATTGCAGCAGCTTCAACCAGGTAACTGGGTCTATCTTGAGTAGGATCACTTCCCATCACCATTTTTAATTGTGGAAGAAATTCATTTTATCTTGTAATGCTGAGTGTATTATTCTGAGTTTCATAGAAATTTGCTACTCCCATTATAAAAAAAAGCTTATTTAGAAGGTTGATGGGTGGTTGTAAGTTAAACTCCCATTATTGAGTCATTATTTACTGAATTACACCTTTTATCTCATGGTTTTTACATGCAAGAAATTTTCATTTGATATCACAATGCTTCATGTATTATTCTGAATGTGATACAAGCTTGGTGACTCTCATTCAAAACCAAATAGTTACAAGGTTGAATTTCTGGCCATAAGTCAGAATGTATATCACAGAATACCTCCACATCTATAACCATATTTAATTGGGAGAAACAGTCATTTAGCTTATAATGTTGTATTATGGTGAAGTTCATAGATATATGTGACCCCCATTTTAAAATGAACTTAGTAAAAAGGTTGAATGTCTGGCATTAAGTTTAAGTTCTGGAATTTAGTCTGTATTTCACAGGATTATTCCACCTCTATCACCATTTTTTATTTGCAGGAATATTTATTTCAGCTCTTAATGCTGTTTGTATCATTCTGAATTTCATAAAATCATGTAACATCCATTCTAAAATCAACTTGTGCTTGACAGTAAGTTCAACTCCTGGAACTGAGTCTGAATTTCACAGACATCATTCTCATTTGCCATGGTTCTTTGAAAGGATTAACTCGATCAGCAAACCTTTAGCATACATGACTAAACATGGGAAGGAAAAGACCCTAGTTAATAATATTTGAGAAAGAAAACTGTACATAACCACAAACACTGAGGAAATCCAGAGAATCATTAGTGAGTACTTTGAAATCTTATAAACTGGAAATTCTAGATGTAATGGATAAATTCTTACATGCATGTAACCAATGAAAATTAAACAAAGAGGATATTAAATGCCTATGCAGTATTATTAAATGCAATGAAATTAAAGCAGTAAATCAAGAGTTTCCTTACAAACAGGAGCCCAAAACCTGATGGATTCATGGCAATTTTACCACATCTTTAAAGAAGAACTAACACCAATACCCCTCAAACTTTGCCAGGAAATAGAAAGGAAAGGAATACTACAAAATCCATTCTACAAAGACAGCATTACACTAATTCTTAAATCCAACATGGATGCAATCAGAAAAGAAAACTACAGACCAATAAAACAGTGAATATTGATGCAAAGATTCTCCACAAAATACTTGCAAATAGAATTCAACAACACTTCAAAATGATCATACACCATAAATAAGTCAGTTTCACTCCCTGGATGCAGGGATGGTTCAACATATGTAAATCCATAAATGTAATACAACATATATATAAAAGCAATTACAAAAACCACATGATCCTTTCAATATATGCAGAAAAAGTCCTTGGCAAAGTCTCATATCCTTTCATGGTAAAAGCTGTGAAGAGACTAGGAATAGAAAGAATGTTCCTCAATGTAATAGAGGTTATATATGACAAACCTAGAGCCAGAATCATTCTAAATGAAGAACAACTGAAACCATTCCCAGTAAAGTCATAAATGTGGCAGGGCTGCCTGGTTTCTCCACTCTTATTCAATATAGTTCTGGAATTCCCAGACAAAGCAATGAGACAAGAGCATGTAATAAAGGAAGAAGTCAAAGTGTCACTATTTGTAGAGGATGTAAACCTACACCTAAGAGATGCAAAAAACATTACCAAAAATTATTAGAATTCATAAACTCTTACAGAAAAGTAGTAGTATACAAAATTAGCATACAGAAATCATTAGCATTTGTATATACCAACAATGCACAGACTGAGAAAGAAATCAGGGAAGCATTCACATTTACAATACTCTCAAAAACAATAAAGTACCTTGAAATAAATTTAATGAAAGAAAACAAAGATCTTTTTAATGAAAACTATAAACCACTGAAGAGAGAAATTGAAGAAGACATCAGCAGATAGAAAATCCTTTCATTCTCATTGATTGGTAGATACAACATCGTGAAAATGGTCATACTATAAAAAGCAATCTACCTGTTCAACACAATCCCTACCAAAGTTCCAATGACATACTGTGCAAAAATGGAATTACAAAATATGGAAACACGATAGACCACAAATAGACAAAACAAATGTGAGCAGAAAGTCCAATGTTGGAAGCATCACAATACTCACTTCAAACTATACTACAGAGCCATAACAATAAAAACAGCATGGTATTGGCACAAAAACATACAGGAAAACCAATGGATAAGAATAAAAGACCCAGAAATAATCCTACACACGTATAGCCAACTGATCTTTGACAAAGGAGCCCAAAACACACAATGGAGAAAAGACAGGCTCTTAAAGAATTGCCACTGGGAAAACTGGATATAGAGATATAGAAGATTGAAACTAGACCCCTGTCTTCCACCCTGTACTTAAATCAACCTAAAGTGAATCAAAGATGTTAATATTTGGCCTGAAACTTTGAAACAAATCCAGGAAACATTAGAATATACTCTGGAAAGATGGAATAGGGAATAACTTCATAAAAAGGGCTCACCATCTAAGAGAAACAATGAACAAATGGGACTGCATCAAACTAAAGACATATGATACAGCAAAGTAAACATTACCAGACTCAGGGGACAACCAACATCTGGGAGGAAATCTTTGCCATCTACTCATCAAGTAAGGGACTAACATCCAGAGTATACAAGGAACTCATAATACTCAGCCCCCAAAGAATCAACACCCCATTGAATAAATGGGCACATGAATCCATGTTTAAAGGGAATTTTCAAAGGAAGAAGTACAAATGCCAGTAAATACATGAAGAATTGTTCACCTCCCCTGGTGATAAAAGAGATGCAAGTCAAAACAACACTTAGATTGCATCTCACCCCAGTTAAAATGCCCATAATCAAGGGTAATAATAACAGCAAATGCTGGTGAGGATGTGGTGAAACAGGAACCCTTATACACTGCTGATGGGAATGCAAAATACTACAACCACTAAGGAAAGCAGTATGGAGAGTCCTCAAAAACAAGAGATAGAAATTCCATATGATCCACTGATAGCACTCCTGGGCATTTACCCAAAGGAATGTAAGGCAAGATACAGTGGACACCTGTACACCAATGTTCATCACATCACAGTTCACAATAGGCAAGTTTTGAAAAAACCCAGGTGCTCAACAACTGATGATTGGATCAAGAAATTGCAGCATTTTTACAGTTTGAAGTGCTACTCAGCTGTAAAGAAAAATTTCATGTGATTTCAAGGTAAATGGATGCAATCAGAGGACATCATGTTAAATGGAGTAAGACAGGATGAGAAACACAAAATCTGCACGTTTTCTCTCACATGAGGAAAATAGGTCCAAAGATAGACATATACAAAAAATCAGCATGATCATATATAAACTCAGATTTACAACATGTTTGTAACAGTGCAACTACTCTATAGAACTTAGAAAGAGAGGGAAAGGCAAAGAAAATGATACAGAATCAGTAATATAATATAACATTATATGTGAAGGCGGAGGATATAAGGATGTGTATTGAAACTGTTGAAAAACAGAAGTGGTTGGGAAGTAAAGGGGTAAGGGATTGTAATGGGAAGAAATGAACTTACCAAAGTAATGTATACCCACAGTAGGCATACAAAAAGACACCCTTTTGAACATCAACTAAAATATTAATACCAATAACCAGGACTGTAAAGTAGGTATAGTGTATGAGGGTTGGTACTAGTAGGAAAGGGAGGATGAAGGAAGGAGATTAAATGACATTACATGACAGATGAACTAAATAACCTATATGAATTCGATCTATGAAATTTCTTGCAATTGCTTTAAGTGGGGTGGGGAGTGTTTGAGTGGAGAGAGGAAGGGGAAATGTAAATAATGTACAATATAATTCTAATCAGAATTGTCACTACGAATCTCTGGTGTATAATGAATATATCCTAAAAATTTACTAAAAATAATGATAAAGACGCTGTATTATGCTGAAATTCATAGAAAAATGTCATTCACATTCTGAAGCTAACTCAGTTAGAACATTCAATGCCTGGCAGTATGTAATGCTGTTTACCAGCAGAATCTGGGTGACAGATGCTGTAAAAAGATGAGGGGACTAATGTGTCCTGCTCAATAGCCACTTTAATGACATATACATTGCTTTTTATAAATTCCTTTTACACAGAGAGAATTTGGTCAGAAAAAGCATGCCAAGTATTACGTGTCAAGGTTATATTAGTACAGGGAACCATAGTTAAAATTAACTGTTTGTTATGTCTCCTTTAAAATGGGAATAGAGAAACAGGAGAAGAACATGGTCAACATAACTTTCTTATTTCATCTGAATGACACGAAGCCATCTGGTAACATTGAATACTGTTTTTCTCAACATCTGGCTTTCTCACAAGGCCAGATAGCAACTCACATAGGCAAGGTCTTGTCTGAGATTTTTACCCCAATTCCTTTAACTTTCTCACAAGGCCAGATGCTGACTCACACAGGCACAGTCTGGTCTGAGACTTTTGCCCCAGTTCCTTGGAGCTTTCTCACAAGGCCAGGTACCAACTCACACGTGCACAGGCACAGTCTGGTCCTGAGGCTTTTGTCCCAGTTTTTTGGAGCTTTCTCACAATACCAAGTACCAATTCACACAGGCAAGTCCCCTTGCTGGCTCCAACAATTCCCCCTTTTTTATTTTTTAAATGTAGGAATCCCAATATGACTGTAGCTTCAGAAGTTTTTTAAGATTTTAATTGTTGTTAGAGACAAGAGTATCCTATACAAAAAAATGACAAGACAAACAGTAAAAGTAATGCTGGTTCCTAATAAACTATGCATAATGCTTTGAAGCCAAGACCTAGGATCCATACCTTGTAAAGCATCTGCAATACCTTTTGCCAAGCCTTCATAAGATATGCCAGGCAATTTACTTCTGAATGTGTTAAAAATGTCCCTTTTTAATTCTTTCACATCTAAGGTGATATTACCTCTAAGATCTTGTAAATGGTATTTTATTTGTTTACAACTATATCGGGAAGCATTATATTTTGCTGGAGTAACACAATACATAGTAACATTTAAATCACAAGAAAGCATTTATTGATGTTGTATGCTAACTATCTGATCCCCTAGCCAGGATACAGCTTGTTGTAGGCCTCCTACTTTGCTTTCTATCTCTTCATTGATTTTAGATTAGGTAGTCCATAACATGTATGATTGATTTTGCCACTGTGCAACAAACTCATGTGTTTGAATGGAAGTCTGTAACGCTACTCCTGCCACAGCAGCCATAGTAGCAATGGCAATCAGACCAACGATAGGAAAAATAGTCCATTCAATAAATCTTTTCGATCATGTCAATAATTTAGATACTACTTCAGTCATTAAACCTTCTAAGGGAGAGTGCTGCCATTCTCTTAAGTTTACAGGCAACCAAACATTTTTTCTTGTCTTAAATATAAACAATGCTTAAGAGAATCAATTAATAGACAAAGAATTGTTAACACAGTTGTATAGTCTACAATCAAAGCAATCAACACTTTTTAGAGTAAAATTAAAACTAAAAGTTCCAAGAGCTAAGACATATGGTAAATTGACACTTGCTTGTACATAAAAGGATGCGTTATAATCAAAGACATAGTCAGACCGGGAATATTTGCTTCCAGAAACGTTTCCTTTCCAATGGGTCATTGGTGCAGAGCAGCAACCAATTTCCAGATCTCAGGTTGCTCTGAATAAGTAATATTTTGTATTAGCAATCGGGGTTTGGGGGATGACTCCCCCATCATGTCATGCCATTAGTCCTTTTATATGATGTTCTCTATGTAATGGATTATTTTGCCAAACAATTTTGCTAATATAATCACAAAGCATCCCATTGCAATATTCAGGACAATTGTGTACAAAGCATCCATGAGGGCCCCAATCAATAAAAGAGAAATTGTGAGTAGATACAAGTAAGTTTCCAGTGCTGGCATGGCAATTGCTCCAATGAGGAGGGGAATATTTCCAATGTTTATATGATACATTTTGTATGTGGCCTGTTACATTTGTTCATCCTTAGGAGTCTGCCTCTGTGGGTTGGTCATCACTTTGTTGGACAGGTTCATTGGTTTTTCTGGGCCTGATGCTCTGAAGAGGAACCTATAATGTTTCAGGGGATACATGGACATCTGTAGAAAACAAGCATAACACTTGCTATTTTTAATTAAGAGCCCAGACAACTAAAAGTTAAAAGATTTATACCAAATTTGGATTTCTATGTCTGGCAAAGAGGGAGGTTCACCAGAGTGTTTATCTGCTGCAGTCAAAATATCACCCTGACATAAATTTTAAAAATTTAAAGTGAAAAGTATTAATGCTTAGGTATCTCAGGGAGTTTCCCCTTTTTTATTTTTTAACAATTGTGTTTTTAAAGTTCTATGTGCCCTTTCAACAATAACTTGTCCTTGTAGATTATAAAGTATTTATAACTTTATGAGTAGTAGAAATAAGAGCAGTTCAATAGTAGGAAACAGTCCTACTACATAAGCTGAATCTGAGACAATATTTAATGGTTTATCTGTAATTTTTTGCAATAAATAAATCACAACTGCTAATGATACCTATTGTACAGAAAAATAATTAGTTTGAATAGTTTCATGTAAATCAGGTCCATGTATGCCTCCTTTACCAGATGATGATCCATCTGTATAATAAACTAAAGCATGAGATATAGGATTTAATTTTACTATAGTGTTAACAATAAATGGAGTTCATTTTTTAAAATCCCACAACTTACCTGCAGGGTAATGATTACCTATATATCCATAATAATTGCTTACACTATTACTTAAATTATCATTAAGGGCTAACATTTTCAAACTGTTTGTTTGTAAGGGGTAAAATAATGAGTTGTGGATCAAATCCCAGAATCAGTAGGCATCTTGTTCTTCCCTGTATAATTGAAGAGGATATTAGATTAATACATAAAGTTAACACTTTTTTTTTTCTTTGTTTTAAATATAACCACTCTAAAGGAGAGTTCTCTTGGGCTAAAATTCCTGAAGAGAATGTGGGGAAGGAAGTATTAACAAGGAAATAGGTTTTAAAGGATCAAATCTTGTTAGAAAGGCAGTCCATAACTGTGACTCAAAAAATTGTAATTCATTTTCAGCAGCAGGTGTTAAAGTCCAAGGACTGTCTAGGGCAGTATCACTTTCTAAGATAGAAAACAAATTACTAAGTTTATAATTTGGTGTACCTAAAGAAGGACAAAGCCAAATAATGTCTCCTAGTAACTTTTGAAAGTCATTTAGAGTTATTAATGAGTCTCTTTGTATGGCAGATTTTTTAAGACAAATGGTGAGTCGCTCAATTGTATGACCTAAATATTGAAAAGGAGTAGTAGTTTGTATTTTTTCAGGAGCTATTACCAAACCTCGTACTTTTTTATGGTTTCAAAAATTTTTTTGTAATTGTTTAGAACTTGCATGTTTAGAATATGCATGGATGATATATGTATCTGGAAATGTTACTCTAATAGGCTGTAATATTTTTCCTACAAAACACTGACACATAGTGGGGGAATTAGTCATACCCTGTGGGAGCACTGTTCATTGATATCTTTGTAAATGTTTTTGCTGATTTAAGCTAGGAACAGAAAATGTGAACATTTTCTATCAACACCTGAAATTGCATTTCTATCACAGGATTACTCCCCATGTATCATCATTTTAATTGGGACACACATTCATTTCAGCTAGTAATCTGTATTATGCTGAATTTCACAGAAACATATAACACCAATTTTTTAACCAACTTAGAAATTTGAGTGTCTCACTGTAGTTTCAACTCCTGGAATTGAGTCTGTATTTAACAGGATTACTACACATGTACCACTGGTTTGAATTGAGAGTAACAGTCATTTTTAGCTCTTAATGATGTTTTTATTAGTATGAACTCAATGGTAATGTGTGACACCCATTGTAAGACCAACTTAGTTAGAAGGTTGAATGTCTTGTAAAAAGTTCAACTCCAGAAATTCAGTACGTATTTTTGAGGATGCCTCTCCAAAACTAACAATGTTTTAAGTTGGGGAAAGATTCATTTTAGTTTATAATGTATTTGTTACTCTAATTTCATAGAAACATGTAGCTCCCATTCTAAAACCAACTTATTTGGAAGTTTGAATGTCTGGCAGTCAGTTCAATTCTTGGAATTGCATCTGTATTTCACAGGATACCTCCTCTCTATCACCAGTTTAAATTGGGGTAAATATTCATTAAAACTCATGGTGCTGAATTTCACAGAAACATGTATATCCCATTCAAAAACCAATTTATTAAGAAGGTTGTATGTCTGGAATTTAGATCAACTCCCAGACTGGGTATGATTGTCAAAGTATTATTCCCCATCTATCATATTTTTAAATTGGGAGAAATATTCTTTTAGCTCATAATGCTCTGTAATGTTAAATTTCATATTATCATTTAACTCCCATTCTTTATCTAACTTTGATGGATTTTTAAATGTCTGGCAGTAGGTTCAACTCCTGAAATTTAGTCTGAATTCATAGTATTGCTGCCCATCTATTACTGTTTTTAATTGGAATAAACATTCATTTTTGCCCACATGCTGCATTTTGATGTATTTCAAAGAAACATGTAACACAATTTTTAACAAACTTATTTAGAATTTTGAATGTCTGGGGATATATCCAAGACCTGCAGTTGAGTCTGTTTTTCTCAGGATTACTCCCCATTTCTCAGCAATGTTATTGGGAAGTCATTCATTCTACCCTAAAATGCTGTTAGATTGATTTTCACAGAAACATGTATCCTCCATTCTACAACCAACATAGTTAGAAGCTTGAATGTCTGGCAGTTAGTCCAACTTCAGGAATTCAGCTCAAGATTCACAGGATTACTCCCAATTTTACATGGGTTTCACTTAGGAAAAGCATTCATTTTATCTAATAATGTTGTATGTGTTCTGATGAATTTCACAGAAAAAATGTATCTTTACATCTAACACCAAGTACTTAGAAGGATGAATGTCTACCAATAAGTTCAACTTCAAGAATTGAGAATGTATTTCACAGGATACCTATCCTTATATCAATGTTTTTAATTGGGAGAAACATTAAATTTAGATAATAATGCTGCATTGTCATGAACTTCATAGAAACATGAAACTACTCTTCTAAAACTAACTTTGTTAGATATTTGAATGTCAGGCAGTAAGTGCTTCTCCAATAATTCGGTCTGTAATTCCCAGATACCTCCCAATCTTTCACCATGTTTTATTGGGAGAAACCTTCAGTTAAGGTCATAATTCCATGTTATCCTGAATTTCTTAGAAACATTTCATTCACAGTCTAAAACCAACTTAGAAGTTTGCATTAGGGTAGAGTCCTGGTTTTGTGTCTGTATTTCACAGGAATATTCCATGCCTATCACAGTTGTTATTATGGACAAATATTCACTTCATCTGATCATGTTGTATTATGCAGAATTTCATAGAAAAAAATGTATGACCCATTCTACAATGAACTTAGTTGGAAGTTTGAATATCTGGCAGAAGATTCAATTCCTGAAGGAATCTGTATGTCACATGATTATTCCCCATCTATCACAGTGTTTATTTGGTAGAATCAGTTATTTTAGCTCAAAATACTGCATCATTCTGATTTTCATGGAACTATTTATCTCTCATTCTAAAACCAACTCAGAAGGTTCATTGCCTGCAGTTAGTTCAACTGCTGGAAGTGAGTCCATATTTCACAGAATATTTCTCATCCATCACCATATTTAAGTGGGAGAAAAATTCACTTAAGCTAATAATGCTATTTTATGCTGAATTACATAGAAACATGTAACTCCCATACTAAAACCAATGTAGCTAAGAGATTGATTTCCTCTCAGTAAGTACAACAACTGGAATTGAGTCTGTATTTCACAGGATTCCTACCCATATATTATGGCTTTTATTTTGGAAAAATTTCATTTTAGCTCACAATGCTGTATTGTGCTGAATATCATAGAAGTTTGTAAGTCCCATTCTAAAACCAATGTTGAATGTCTGGAGTAAGTTCAAATGGAGGAAATGAATCTGTTTCATAGGGTACCCATGAAACTCATGGAATATCGTTTTTAACTAGGAGGAACTTTCATTTTAGTTCATTATGCTGTATGTGTTAATCTGAATTTCATAGGAAAATGTAACTCCTGTTTAAAAACCCACTTAGGTATAAGGTTGATTCCTTATTTCACAGGATTACTCCCCATCTGTAATTTTTTTCATTGGGAGAAACATTCATTTTAGGTATAATGCTGTATGTACTATTCTGAATTTCAATAAAACATTTAACTTCATTTCTAAAATCAACTTATTTAGAAGCTTGAATGTATGGCAGTAGTTTCAACTACAGATTTCTGTTTGTATAAGAGAATACCTCCCCAGATATTAGCATACTTAATTGGGAGAAACATTCATTCATTCACTCATAATGCATATTATTCTAAATTTCATGGAAATGTGTAACTCACACTCATAAACCATGTTAGTAGAGGTTTAATTCCAGGAATTCATTCTTTATTTCACAGGGTACCTCCTCATCTATCACTGTTTTTAATTGGAAGAAAAGTTCAGTTAACCCCATAATGCTGTACTATGCTGAATTTCAAAAAACATGTAATGCATATTGTAAAACCACCTTAGTTAGAAGTTTGAATGTCTGGCAGTAAGTTCTAATCATGGATTGAGTCTGGATTTCACCATCTATCACCATTTTTATTTGGGAGAATCATTCATTTTACCTCATAAAATATATTAATTATGCTGAATTTCTAAGGATACATGTACCTCCCATAATAAAAACCAACTTAGTTACAAGGTTGAATGTCTGGAAATAACTTAAACTCTAGGAATTCTGTCTGTATTTCACAGTATACCTTCACTTCTATCCCATCTTCAATTGGGAGAAATATTCATAATGCTGAATTATGATGATTTTTCACAAACTTATAGCTCCTATTCTAAAAACAACTTAATTAGAAAGTTGAATGTCTGACAGTAAATTCAACTGATGGACCAAGTACGATTTTCTCAGCATTACTCCCAATTTATAGTGGTTTTATATTGTGAGAAACATTCATGTAGTTCATAATGATTGCTATGTTAAATTTAATAGAAAATAATAGAAACATGCATCACCCATTTTTAACAACTTAGTTATAATTTTGAATGTCTGGAAGTAGGTTCACCTTGGAATGGAGTGTGTATTTCACACGATTACTCCCCATATCTCATGGTTTTTATTGGAAATCATTCCTTTAGACTGATTTTCACAGAAACATATGCCTCCCATTCTAAAACCAAACTACTTTGAACTTGAATGCCTGAGGTCTATTTAACTTCTGGAAGTGAGTATGTATTTCACAGGATTACTTCCCATGTATCATCCGTTTTCATTGGACGAAACATACAACTTTTCTCATAATGTGTATATTACTCTGAATTTCATAGAATCATGTAACTTCCACTCTAAAACCTACTTAGTTAAAACATTTAATGTCTGGCATTAAGTTCAACTCCTGGAACTGCACACAAATTTCACAGGATTACTCACGATCTCTCATGGTTTATATTGGGAAAACATTTATTTTTGCTCATAATGCTGTGTTATGCTAATTTTCATAGAAACACATAACTCCCATTCTAAAACCAATTTGATTAGAAACTTTAATATCTGATAGTCGGTTCAACCCTTGAAATTCAGTCTGATTTTACAGTATGACTCCCCATCTATCACTGCATTTACTTGGTAGAAAATTTCAGTTTATCTCACAAAGTGTTGTGTGTATTTTTCTGAATCATAAAAACATGTACCTCCCATTCTAAACCAGCTTGACAGTCTGGCAGTAAGTTCAGCTCCAAGAATGCAATCTGTATGTCAGAGGATATCTCCCCATATGTCACTGTTTTTTTATTGGGAGAAACGTTCATTTAACATCATAATGTTGTATTATGCTGAATATCATAGAAAAAATGAATGCCCATTACATGTTTACATTGTAAAACCAACTTAGTTAGAAGTTTGAATGTCTGGCAGTAGTTTCAAATATTAGACTGACTCTGAATTTCACTCACCATCTATCACCATGTTTAATTGGGAGAAACACTCATTTTAGCTATTTCTGCTGCATTGTGCTGGATTTCATACAAGCATGTAAGTCCCATTCTTTGGCTAACATAGTCAGAATGTTGAATTTCTGCAGTTAGTCTAACTCTAGGAATTCAGTCCGAGTTTCATCGGATTACTCCCCATCTATCACCATTTTAAATTGGGAGAAACTTTTATTTAACTGCACAATGTGTTAAACTGAAATACATAGAAACATATAACTTCCATTTTTAAAGAAACTTAGTTAGAATGTTGGATGCCTGGCAGTATGTTCAACTCCAGGAATTAGTCTGTATTTCCCAGGATAGCTCCCCATCTGACAACGTTTGTAATTGACAGAAACAATCATTTAACTCATAATGCTGAACTTAAGCTGAATTTCAAACAAGCATGTAACTCACATTATAAATCCAACTTATTTAGATATTTAAATGACTGATAGTAGGTTCACTTCCTGGAACTCAGTTGTATTTCACAGAATTACTCCCAGTCTATCACAGCTTTTATTTGGGAGAATCATTCATTTTTGCTCATAATGCTGGATTATGCTGAATTATCACAGAATCATGTAACTCCCACTCTAACACTTACTTAGTTAGAAGGTTGAATGTCTGGCCATAAGTATAACTCCAGGAATTCTGTACTTCACAAGATATCACCCCATCTATCATCATTTTAAGTGGCACAATCATTCATTTTACCTCATAATACTGTATGTATCATGCTGAATTTCATAGAAATATGTAACTCCCTTTCTAAAACCAACATCATTATAAGGTCAAATGTCTGGCAGTATCTTCAAATCTAGGAATTCAGTCTGTTTGTCACAGGATACCTCCCCATCTATCACCATTTTTAATTCAGAGAAATTTTCATTTAGTTCATAATGCTACATTCAGAAACGTGTAACTGCCATTAAAAAAAACAACTTAGAAGCTCGAATGTCTAGCAGTAGGTTCAACTCCTGGATTGTGTCTGAATTTCACAGAATTACTAGCTACCTATCACCATTTTCAATTGGGAAAAATATTCGTTTTATCTCATACTGCTGTATTATCCTCAATTTCATAGAAATGTAACTCCCATTATTGAACTAATGTACTTAGAATGTTGAAAGTCTTTTTGTTAGTTTAACCCCATTTTCACAGGATTTTCATAGGATTGCTCCCAATCTATCACCATTTTTAACTGAGAGAACCATTCATTTTAGCTCATAATGCTGTATCTTGCTAAATTTCATGGAAATATGTAACAACCATTACTTTACCAACTTATTTAGAAGTTTGAATGTCTGTTGGTAAGTTCAACTCCAGGAATTCAATATATATTTCTGAGGATACCTCCACATCTAACACCATTTTAAAATGGGAGAAGCATACATTTTAACTCCTAATGCTGTAGTATGCTAAATTTCATAGAAACATATAGTTCTCATTCTTTAACCAACTAGGAAGGATGAATGTCTGGAAGTAGGTTCATCTCCTGGAATTTTGGAGAAATATTTACTCTAGTGAATATTGCTGTACCATGATAAATTTCACAGAAGCATGTAACTCCCATTGTTTACAAAACTTAGTTACGAGTTTGAGTGTCTGGCAATAAGTTCAACACCTGGGTCTGAGTATGATTATCACAGTATTACTCTCCATCTATCATAGCTTTTAATTGGGAGAAACATTTGACTTAGATCACAATGTTGTATATGTTACTCTGAATTTCATAGAAACATGTAACTGCCATTCTAAAACCAACTTAAGAAGAAACTTTAAAGTCTGGTAGTATGTTGAACTCTGGAACTGGGTATGAATTTAATAGGATTACTCCCCATCTGACACCCTTTTTATTGGGAATACACTCATTTTTGCTCACAATGCAGTGAAATGAAAATAATTAGAAGTTGAGAATCTGGCAGTTGATTCAATTCCTGTAATTGATTCTGTTTTTCACAGTTTTAATCCACATCTATCATTTTTTTCATTTGGAAAAGCATTCAATTTAGCTCATAATGTGTAATATGTATTACTCTGAGTCATAGTATTATGTACATCCTATTGTAAAACCAATTTAGAAGCTTGGATGGTTTGACAATGTTAACTCCAGGAATTCAATCTGTTTTCACAGGATACTTCCCAGTCTATCAATATTTTTAATTTAGAGAAACATCCATTTAACCTCATAGTGCTGTATTATGATGAATTTCATAGAAAGATGTGACTCCCATTCTAAAATAAACTTAGTAAGAAGTTTGAATGTCTGGCAGTATATCGACTCCTGGAGTTCAATCTGTATTTAACAGGATTGCTCCCTACATATCACTGATTTTACATGGGAGAAACATTCATTTTAGTTCATAATGCTCTAAGTTTTTTCTGAATTTCATAGAAACATGTAACTCCCATTCTAAATTCAAGTTACTTAGATGTTTGGATGTTTGGCATTATGTTCCCTTCTGGAAAGTGAGTCTGTTTTTCACTAGATACTCCAATTACGTCACCCTTTTTAATTGGGAGAAACATTTACTTTAACTAGTAATGCTAAAGTATGCTGAATTTCATAGTGACAAATATCTGCCACTGTAAAACCAACATTATAAGAAGGTAGAATATCTCTAGTTAGTTCAACTCCAGTAATTCAGTGTGTATTTCACAGGATACCTACCATACCATTACCATTTTTATTTGGGAGAAACATTAATGTTAGCTTACAATGCTGTATTATGCTGAATTTCACAGAAGCATGAAACTACCAATTTAGATACAAGGTTGACTGTCTGGCAGTGTGTTCAACTTCAGCAATTAAGTCTGTATTTCTCAGAATACTTACTTTTGTATTACTGTTTTTAGTATGGAGAAACATTCAATTCAGATCACAATGCTATATTATACTGAATTTCATAGAAACATGTAACTCCAGTTCTAAAACCAGATTGGTTAGAAGGTTGAATGTCTGGCAGTAAGTTCATCTCAAGGAATTCAATAGGTATTTCATAGAATGCATCTTTGCCAATCATAATTTATATTTAGAGGAATATTTATTTTAGCCCAAATGGTATAGTATTCTAAATTCATAGAAATATGTAACTCCAATTCTTTCCCAAGAGTTAGAAGATTGAATGTCTGGAGGTAGATTCAACTCCAGGATTTCAGTCTGTATTTCGTGGCATAACTACCCTTCTATCACCATTTTCAATTGGGAGAAATATTCAATGTAGAACATAATGCAGTATCATGCTCAATTTCATATAATCATATAACTCCCTTGTAAAACCAATTTAGTTAAAATGTTGGATATCTGGCAGTAAATTCAACTTCTGCACCTGAGTGTGATTATCACACTGTTACAACCCATTTATAATGGTTTTTGTGGGAGAATCATCCAATTTAGATAATAATGTTTTATATATTACTTTTTATTTCATAGAAAGTTGCAACTCCCCCAAAATATTTTTTAAATCTTTTATTCATATGTGCATACCTTGTTTGGGTCATTTCTCCCCTCTTCCCTCTACCCCCTCTTTTTCCTCCCCTACCCCCTCACTTCCAGGCAGAAACTGTTTTGCCCTTATCTCTAATTTTGTTGAAGAGAGAGTATAAACAATAATAAGAAGGACCAAGGGTTTTTGCTAGTTGTGATAAGGATAGCTATACAGAGAGATCCTTTGCATTGCTTTCCTGTACATATGTGTCACATTCTAAATTGATTCTTCTCCAATTGACCTTTTCCTTAATTCCTGGTTCCCTTCTCCTATTGGCCTCTGTCATTTTAAAGTTTCTGAATTAGTTCCTTTGCATTGAGGACATTAAGTGATATCATGATTTTTTGGGTTTTTTAACCTATCCTCATACCTCCCTTATGTGCTCTCACCTTATCATGTGACCATAGTCCAATCCCTTGGCTGCATTTGCCCTTGATCTAAAGTCCACATATGAGGGAAAACATTTGATTATTGGTCTTCTGAGCCTCGCTAACCTCGCTCAGGATTATGTTCTCCAGTTCCATCTATTTACTTGTGAATAATAAGATTTCATTCTTTTTCATGGTTGAGTAGAATTCCACTGTGTATGAATACCACATTTTCTTAATCAATTCATCAGTAGTCGGGCATCTTGGCTGTTTCTATAACTTGGCTATTGTGAATAGTGCTGCAGTAAACATGTGTACAAGTGTCTCTGGAGTAACCTGTGGGTATATCCTTTGGGTATATCCCTAGGAGTGGGATTGCTGGATCATATGGCAGATCTATGTTTAGACTTTTAAGAAGCCTCCAAATTTTTCCAAAGTCACAACCCCCAATCTAAAACAAGTTAGCTAGATGGTTTAAAAACTGATAGCAAATTCAACTCATGGAACTGAGTATGATTATCACGGTATCACGTTCCAACTATCATGGCTTTTTATTGAGAGAAACATTCAATTCAGATAATAATCTTGTGTATATTACTCTGAAAGATGTACCCCCCAATCTAAAACCATCTTAGTTAGATGGCTTAAAAACTGGTAGTACATTCAACTCCTGGAACTGAATATTAATTTCACATATTACTCTCCATCTATCAGGTTTTTATTGGGAAAACATTCATTTTTGCTCAAAATGATGTGTATGGTGATTTTCATAGGAACACATAACACTCATTCTAAAAGTAACTGAGTTAGAAGTTTGAATATCTGGCAGTTGATTCAACTTCTGGATTTGAGACTGTGTTTCTAAGGATTAATACCCATCTATCATTGTTTTTAAGTGGGAGGAGCACTCATTTTACTCATCATGCTGTATGATGATGAATTTCATGAAAGCATGTAACTCCCATTCTTTAACCAACTTAGTTAGAAAATGATTGCCAGTAAACTAAACCCCTTCACATGACTAAGATTATCACAGTATTATTCCCAATCTATCATGGTTTTTAATTGAGAGAAACACTCATTTTAGCTCACAATACTGTATTATGCTGAATTTTGTAGAAACATGTTACTCCCATTCTAAAGCCAA
The DNA here is from genome assembly GCF_047511655.1 of Castor canadensis. Lineage (NCBI taxonomy): Eukaryota > Metazoa > Chordata > Mammalia > Rodentia > Castoridae > Castor > Castor canadensis. The sequence continues at coordinate 104,219,423 of NC_133388.1, read as the reverse complement.
CTTAAGTAGAAGTTGAATGTCATGCAGTTGTTTAATTCCAGAAGTTGAGTCAGTATTACACAGGATTTTTCTCCACTTATCACTCTTTTTAATTGGGAGAATGTTCATTTTATCTCATAGAGCTCAGTGTACTACTCTGAAATGCATAAAAAAAATTCCCATTCTAAAATCAACCTAGGTAGAAGGTTGCATGTCTGACAGTTTCTGAATTCCTTAATTGAGTCTGTATTTCACAGGATTACTCTTTATATATCACAATTTTGGGGGGAGAAACATAAATTTAGCTCATAATGCTATATGTTTTATTCAAAATTTCATAAAACATGTTACTCCCATTCTAAAACTTGCATACTAGGATGCTTGAATGTCTGGCAGTAGGTTCACCTCCTGGAAATGAATCTGATTTTCACTGGGTTACTGCCCATCTGTCTCCATTTTTATTTTGGAGAAACATTCAGTTTAGTTAATAATGCTGTATTAAGCTGACATTAAGAGAAACATGTAACATGCTTTCTAAAACCAAGTTAGTTAACAGGTTGATTGTCTAGAAGTTAAGTTCAACTCCTGGACATGTGTATGATTTTCACAGTTTTACTCACCATCTACCAATGTTTTTAATTGGTATAAACAATGATTTGGGCATATAATGCTGTGTTATGCTAAATTGCATGGAAAAAAAAAACTCCAATTCTTTGACCAACTTACTCTGAATTTTGAATCTCTGGTAGGAGGTTCAACTCTTGGAGTTCACTATTCATTTAACAGGATTACTCCTGATCACTCCTGATCCATAACAACTTTTAGTATAGAGAAACATTCATTTTAGCCTATAATGTTCCATCTGCTTAATTTTATAAACTTGTAGCACCCATTATTTAACCAACTTAGTTAGAAGGTTGAATGTCTGACAATAAGTTCATCAGCTGTATCTTAGTGTGATTTTGACAGTGTTACTTACCATCTATCATGGTTTTTCACTGAGAGGAACATCCATTTTAGTTCATAATGCTGTATTTATTACTCTGAATTTCATAGAAATACTTTACTCCCATTCTGAAAACAATTTAGTTAGAAAGTTAAAAGTTTGCAGGAAGTTCAACACTAGGAATCATTTTGTATTTCACAGGATACCTCCCCATCCATCAGCATTTATAATTAGTTGAAAAATTCATTTTAGCTAATATTGTTGAATTATGCTGAATTTCACAGAAACATGTAATTCACATTTTAAAACCAACTTAATTACAAAGGTGAATACCTGACACCTAGTTCAACTCCAGGAATTCTAACTGTATTTCACATGATACCTCCTGATCTTTCACCATTTTGAATTAGAAGAATCATTCATTTAGTTCATTGTGCTGCATTATGGTGAATTTAATATAACTTGTTACTCTCATTCTAAAATTCAGTTAAATGGCAGAGTGTCAGGCAGAAATGTAATCTATAGGAATTTAGTTTGCTTTTTACAGGAGATCTTTCCATCTATCATGGTTTTTATTTGTTAAAAGCATTCATTGTGGCTAATAATACTGTGTTACACTAAAATTTCATAGAAACACGTTACTCCCCTTGTAAAAGCAACTTAATTAGAAGGTTGAATGTCTGGCAGTTGGTTCAACTTCAGGAAATGGGTATGTATTTCCCAGGATTATTACCCCACCATCATTTTTAATTAGGAGAAACATTCATTTTAGCTCATCATGCTATGTGTATTATTCTGAATTTCATAAAAATGTAACTCATTCGAAAACCATTCTAGTTAGAAGTTTGAATGTGCAGTAGTATATGAATTACTTGAAGTTAGTCTGTATTATAAGGATTACTTGTACATATCACAGTTTTAATTTGAGAAATGCATAAATTTTAGCTCATAGTGCTGTATGTTTTATTCTGAATTTAATAAACCCATTCTAAAACCAACTTATTTAGATAGTTGAATGACTGGCAGTAGTTCACCTCATGGAAATGCCTCTGTTTTCACTGGATTACTCACATTTTTAATTAGGAGAAATGCTCAGTTTAGCTAATAATACTGGATTGAACTGATATTCCTTGAAACATGTACTTCCCACTCTAAAAACAACTAAATTAGAAGGTTGATTGTCTGCTAGTAAATTCAACTCCTGGATATGGGTATGATTTTTGCAGTATTACTCCCCATTTATCGTGGTTTTTCATTGGTAGAAACATTAATTTTAACAAATAATGCTATATTATGCTGAATTTCATAAAAACTTGTACTATTTATTCTTTATCTAACTCAGTTAGAAGGTTGAATGTCTGACAGTAAGTTAAATCCCTGTGCCTTAGTTAATTTTCACCATATTATTCACCATCTATCATGGTGGTTTTTAATTGGGAGAAACTTTCATTTAGTTCATAATGATGTCTTTAACATTCAAAATTTCATAGAAACATGTAACACCCATTGTAAAACCAACTTAGATGAGAGGTTGAAAGTTGGCAGTAGTGCAACTCTAAGAATCAGTCTTCATTTCACAAGAAACCTCCCCATTTACCAGCATATTTCACTTGTTGAAAACAGTTACTTTAGCTCACAATGCTGTATTATGGTGGATTTCACAGAAACATAATTCCCATTAAAATGTGACTTAATTAGAAGGTTGAATGTCTGATGCCGGTTCAACTCCAGGAATTCAGTTTGTATTTCACAGGATTCCTCCCCATCTACCACAGTTTTAATTTGAGAAACATTCATTTTAGATCATAATGCTGCATAATCCTGAATTTCATAGTAACATGTAGCTCCCATTCTAAAACCAACTTAATTAGAAATTTGAATATCTGGCAGTAGGTTCAACTCTTCAAAGTGAGTCAGTATGTCACAAGATTACTCCCCATTTATCACCAATTTTAACTGGGAGAATGATGTTACTCCTATTTGAAAACTCACCTAGTTAGAAGGCTGTGTCTGGAAGTAACACCATATTATTTTCACAGTATTATTCCCAATCTACCAATGTTTTCAATTGGTAGAAACAATTATTTTAATTCATAACACTGTTATGCTAAATTTCATGGAAAGTTCAACTCCAGGAATTGTGTCTGCATTTCACAGGATTGCACCTCACCTACCAATGTTTTTAATTGGGAGAAACATTCATTTTAGCTCTTTATGCCGTATGTATTTTTCTGAATTTCATAAAAACACGTAACTCCCATTCTAAAATCAACATACTTAGAAGGTTGAATGTCTGTCAGTATATGAACTCTTAGAATTGAGTGTGTTTTTGAAGATAACTCTATACATATCACAGTTTTTATTTGGGAGAAACATAAATTTTAGCTCATTGTGTTGTAAGTTTTATTCTGAATTTCATAGAACATGTAACTCCCATTCTAAAACAAACTTAATTATACTGTTTAATGTCTGGCAGTAGGCTTATCTCCTGGAAATGTGTTTGCATTTCAGAGGATAATTACACATCTTCACCATTTCCAATTAGCAAAAAAGTTCATTTTAGATAATAATTTTATACTGAGCTGAATTTCATAGAAACATGTAATTCCCATTCTAAAAACAACTTAGAAGTTGATTGCCTGGGATTAAGTTCAACTCCTGGGCATGCGTAAGATTTTCACAGCATTACTTTTTATATTTCACTGGGAGAAGCATTAATTTTAGTTCATAATGCTGTTTTATGCTGAGTTTCATAGAAACATGTAATTCCCATTCTAATACCAACTTAGAAGGTTGAATGTCTGGCAGTATATTAAGTCCTGGAATGGTATCTGTATTTTATAGGATTACTCCATATATATTACAGTTTTCATATGGGAGAAAAATTCTTTTTAACTCATAATGGTGTATGTTTTTCTGAATTTCATAGAAACATGGTACTCCCATTCTTTAGCCAATTTAGTAATTTGAATGTGTGGTAATGCATTCAATCCCAAGAATTCAGTCTTTACTTCATGGGATTGCTCACCATTTATCACCCTTTCTAATTGGGACAATTATTCATTTTAGCTCACAATGCTATATGTATTACTATCAATTTCATAGAACACATAACTCCATTTCTAAAATCAGCATATTCAGATAGTTGATTTTTGGTAGTATGTTCACCTCCTGGACAAGAATATGTATTTCCTTGGAAATACATATAAGACTATTTTTAATTGGGAGATACATTCATTTTAGCTAATGCTGAAATATGATGAATTTCATATGAACAAATATCTCCCATTCTAAAACCAACATATTAGAAGGTTGTATATTTGTGGTAAGTTCAACTCCAGGAATTCAGTCTGTATTTCACAAGATACCTACTTTAATTACCATTTTTATTTGGGAGAACATTCACTGTAGGTCACAATGCTGTATTACACTGAATTTCATTGAAAATGTGACTCTTATTCTAAAACCAGCTTGGTAAGAAGGTTGAATGTCTGACAGTAAGTCTATCATCATGATTCAGTCTGTATTTCACCTGATATGTCCCAATTTTAAACAGTTTTTATTTTGGAAAACCATATTTCCATGCATAATGCTTTATTATGCTAAATTTTGTGGACACATACAACTCCTATTCTTTCTACACTTTGAAGAGTGAATGTCTGGAAGTAGGTTTAACTCCAGGAATTCAGTATGCATTTCATAGTATACCTACCCTTCTATCATTGTTTTCAAGTGGGAGAAACCTTCAATCTAACTCATAATACTCTATTATGCTGAATTTCATATACACGTGTAACTCCCTTCTAAATCCAACTTAGTTAAAAGATTCAATTTCTTGCAGTTAAGTTCAGCTGCCAGACTGAGTATATTTACTACAGTATTGCTCCCCATAAGTCATTTTTTTATTGGAGGAACATTCAATTTAGATCATAATGCTGTATATATTACTCAGAATTTCATACATACATGTAACTCACATTCTAAAACCAACTTAGTTAAAGGGCTTAATGTCTGGTAGTAGGTTCAACACTTGAACTCAGTACTAATTTCACAGGATTGCTCCTGATTTTTCAGAGCTTTAATTAGGAAAACATTCATTTTTGTTTATTTACTGTGTGACAGTGATTGTTATAGAAACAAATAACTCACATTCTAAAATCAACTTATTTAGAATTTTGAATATCTGGCAGTTGATTCAACTCCTAGAATTGAGTTTCTTCTTCATAGGATTACTCCACATCTATCACCATTTTTAATTGGGAGAAATTTTCAATTTAGCTCATAGTATATTATGTATTACACTGAAATAGAATTGTGTATCTACCATTCAGAAATCCACTTAGCTAGAAAGTTGACTGCCTCACAGTAAGTTCAAATTCAGGAATTCAATCTGTTTTTCACAGGATACCTCCCACTTATCCTATTTTTAACTGGGAGAAACATTCATTTTAGCTAATAATGCTGTGTTATGCTGAATTTCATAGAAACATGTCACTCCCCTCTAAAACCAGCTCAGTTAGACATTAGGATCAAATCCAGGATTGAACCTGTATTTCACAGGATTACTCACCATCCATCACCATTCTTATTTTGGAAAACATTCAGTTTAGCTCATTGTGCTGAATTTAATAGAAACATGTAATTCTCATTCTGAAACCAACCATTAGGAGATGATTGTCTGTCAGTAACTTCAACCCCACACATGACTAAGATTGTCATAGCATTATTCCCAATCTATCATGGTATTTAATTGGGAAAAGCAATTATTTTAGCTCATAATGCTGTATATGCTAAACTTTGAGGAAAATGTACCACCCATTCTTTAACTAATTTAGTGAGAAAGTTGAACGTCTGGCAGTAGGTTCAACTCCTGGAACTGAGTCTGTGTTTCACAGGATTACATCCCATCTACAACCATTTTTAATTTGGAGAAACACTCATTTTGTTCATAATGCTCTATTATGCTGAATTTCATTGAAACATATTTCTCAAAATCTAAACTCTCTTCCTTTAAAAGATGAATATTTACAATTAAATTAATCTCAGGAATTCATTTTCTATTGCACAGGACAACTTCCCATTTAACATGATTTTATTTGGGAGAAACTTTCAGATAGCTCATAATGCTGCACTATGTTGAATTTCACAGAAACTAGTTACTATCATTCTAAAACTAACTTAGCTAGAAGGCTGAATAGGTTGAATAGGGCATAGGTTCAATTGCAGGAATTGAGTCTGTATTTCACAGGCTTATTCTCAGTCTATTATCACTTTTGATTAGGAGAAACAATCACTTTAGCTCATAGTGCTGTACATATATCATTCTGGATTTCATTAAAACATGAAAATTCCTTTCTAAAACCAACCTATTTAGGAGATGGAATGACTAGCATGATATCAACAACTCTAATTGAGTCTCTATTTGACAGGATTACTCTCTACCTATGATGGTTTTTATTTGGAAGAATTCTTTATTTCAACTCTTAATGCTGTGTGTTTTATTCTGAATTTAGAGAACATGTAGTTTCCATTTTAAAACAAACTTACTTATATTGTTGAATTTCTGGCAGTAGGTTTGAATCCTGGAAATAAGTATGAATTTGACTGGATTACTCCCCATCTGTCATCATTTCTAATTGGGAGGAACATTCATTTTGACTAATAATGATGAAATATGCTGAATTTCATAGCAACATATTTTTCCTTTCTAAAACCAACAGGATAAGTTGTTGAATATCTGTAGTAATTCATCTCCTGGAATCCAGTCTACATTTCAAAGGATACCTAACCTTCTATTACCATTTTTAATGACAGAATAATTCATCTTAGCTCACAATGCTGTATTATGCTGAATTTCATTGGAACATGTAACTCACATTCTAAAACCAATGTGACAGTAAGGTCATCTCATGAGTTTAGTCTGTATTTCACAGGATACCACCCCAATTATCAGATTGTAATTGGGAAAAACATTAATTTTATCTCATAATACTATATAATTCTGAATTCCAAGAAACATGTAAATATCATTCTAAAACTCTCCTATTTAGAAGATTGAATGTCTGGGTAAAAGTTTAAATCCAGGATTTCAGTCTGAATTTCATAGGATACCTCTCTACTTATTACTGTTTTTAAGAGGGAATAACTTTCATTTTAATTCATAATGGTATAATGCTGAATTTCATACAAACATGTATTCCAATTCTAAAAGCACTTAGATATGTTTATTAGATAGTTATTAGATATTCAATATCTATTCAATTAGATTATTATTATATTATTAATATTATATTAATAATATATGATTAATATATTATATATACTAATATGTATTAATATTATATATTATTATATCATAATATTCAATTATCTAATATTCAAATAGATACTTGAATGTCTGGTAGTACCTTCAGCTCCCGGAACTCACACAGTATCTCAGAAGATTCATCCCATTATCACCGTTTTTACTTAGGCAAACTTTCACTTGAGCTCATAATTCTTTATTATCCTAAATTTCTTAGAAACATGTCACTGCCAACCTAAAACCAACCGAGTTATATCTTTGATTACCTGGCAGTAGTTTCAGCTCCTGGAATTGAGTCTGTATTTCAAGAGATTCCTCCCAGTATAGTACCATTTTTAAATGGGATAAATATTAATTTTAGCTAACAATTCAGTATTATTTTGAATTCAATAGAAACAAGCAACACACACTCGTTAAGCATCATACTTAGAACATTGAATGTCTGACATTAAGTTCAACTCAATGATCTGAGCATCCATTTGATGAGACTCTTCCCCATTTACCACGGCTTTATTTGGGAAAACTTTCATTGTTGCTCATGATGATATTTTCTGATTAATTACACAGGAACATGTTACTCTCATTCTTAAACCAGGTAAGTTAGAAGGTTGAATGACTGGCAGTAGGCTCAACTCCCAGAATTAAGTCTGTATTTCACGGGATTACTGTCCATCTATCACCCTTTTCAATTCAGAGAAACACTCATTTTAGTTCATAATACAGGGTGTCCTTTTTTGAAATTCATTAAACATTTAACTCTCATTCCAAAACCAACTTAATTAGAAGGTTGAGTATTTGCCAGTAATTTCAACTTTGGAACTGAGTGTGTATTTCTCAGTAATCTCCCCATCTATGACAGTTTGTAATTGGGAGAAACACTCATTTTAACTCATAATGCTGTTGATTTATTCTGAAATTCATAAAAACATTTAACTCTGCTTATAAAACCAACTTAGTTAGAAGGTACAAAGTGTTACAGTATATCAACTCCTGGAAATGAGTCTATATTTCACAGGAGTACTTGCTACATATCACAGTTTTTATTTGGGAAAAACTTTCATTTTAGTGCATAATGCTGGATTATGCTGACATTCATAGAAACATGTTACTTCAATTCTAAAACCAACTGAGTTAGAATGTTGAATATTTGGTAATTGACTTAACTGCAGAAATTGAGTCAGTATTTATCAAGCTCACTTCCATCTATCATTGTTTCAAATTGCGAGAAACATTCATTTCTGCTCATAAGACTGAATTAGGTTAAATATCACAGAAACATGTAACCCCCATTCTAAAATCAACTTAATTAGAAGGTTGAATGTCTGACACTAAGTTTGACTCCAGGAAATCAGTGCATTATTTGACATATCTCCATCTATCAAAGCTTTTAATTGGTGAGCTTTCATTTTAGATCAAAATGCTTTGTTATCCTGAATTTCTTATATACATGCTAGTCCCAAACTAAAAATAACTGAGTTAGAACTTGTTTGTATTTCACAGAATTACTTAAATCTGTCACCATTTTCAATTGGGAGAAACAATCATTTTAGTTAATAATGCTGTATTTATTCTATTTACTATTCTGAATTTCATAGAAAATTGTAATTTCATTTATAAAACCAACATAGAAGGAATGTCTGCCAGTAAATTCAAATCTATGAATTCAGTCTGTATTTCACTGGATACCTCCCCATCTATCCTGGTGTTTGTTGGGAAAACATTCATTTTAACTCACACAGCTGTTTTGCTGATTTTAATAAAAATATGTAACTCCCATTTTTAAACCTATTCATTTACAAATTTAAATGTCTGACAGAAGGTTCAATTCCTGGAATTGAGCCTGTGTTTCACAGTATTTCTCCTATCATCAACATTTTCAATTAGAGGAAACATTCATTTTAGTTAATAATGCTGCATTTATTATTTTGACTTCATAGAAATGTGTAACACCAATTCTAAAACCAACATAGTTGGAAGGTTGAATGTCTCCCAGCAAGATCACCTCCTGTAACTGAGTCCATATTTCATGGAGATACTCCCCATTTAACATGGCTTTGATTAGGGGAAACATTCATTTTAGCTCATAATGTTGTATTGTGTGAATATTCATAAAAACATGTATCTTTGATTCTAAAATCAACTTAGTTACAAAGTTGAATGTCTGCAGTAAGATAAAATCCTGTAATTAAATCTAATTCACATGATTCCTCTCAATTTATCACCGTATCATTTCAGAGGACGTTCATTCTAGCTCATAATTCTGTATGTATTATTGTGAATTTCATAGAAACATACATCTGCCATTTTAAAACCAGCTTGCTAGAATCTCTGGAAGTAATTTCAACTCCAGGCAATGAGTATGTATTTCTCATTATTACTCCCCATCTATCACCATTTTTAATTGGAAGGAATGTACATTTTATTTCATAATGATATATGTTTAGATACATGATAGAACCCTGTAACTCCTTAAAACACCAACTAAGTCAGAAAGCTGAAAGTCTGGCAGTAAGTTCAATTCCTGGATTTAAGGCTGTATTTCATTGGATTCCTCCACAGTATCAGGTTTTTGATTGCTTAAAACACTCATTTTAGCTCACAATGCTGTATTGTTACCCTAAATTTCACAGAAGCTTGTACTACACAGTCTAAAGCCAACATAGTTAGAAGGTCAAATGCTTGGCAGTAAGATCAAATGCTGGAACTATGTCTGTATGTCACAGGATTAAACCACATCTATCATATATTTTATTGGGAGAAACATTCATTTTAGCTCATAATGTTTATTCTGATTTTCAGAAAAACACTTAACTGCCATTTTTAAATGAACATAGTGAGAAAGTTGACATTGGGTTGTAATATTAACTCATAGATTTGAGTCTGTATTTCACAGGTTTACTTCCCATCTATCTACCGTTTTTAATTGGGAGAAACATTCATTTTAGTTCATAATACTGTATAATGCTGAATTTAATAGAAACATATAACACACACTATAAATCCAGCTTAGAAAGTTGAATGTCTGCCAGTAAATTCAACTCCAGTAATCAGTCTGTATTTCACAGTATCAGTATTATTCTGAATTTCATAGAAACATGTAACTCACATATTAAAACCAACTTAGAATGTTGAATGTCTGGCAGTAAATTAACTCCAGTATTTCAATCTATATTTCAGAATATTACTCCACATCTATCATGGTTTGTATTTCAGAGAAGTCTTCATTTTATTTCAAAGAGCTCTATGTATTATGCTGAAATTCAGAGACACATGAAACTCCCATTCTAAAAATTAACTTAGTTAGAAGGTGAAATATCTGGAAGTGAGTTCATTTCCTGGAATTAAGTGTGTATTTCACATGATTACTCCCTGTCTGTCATGTTTTTTGGTTGAAAATATATATAATTTAGCTAAAAGTGTTGTGTTATGCTGAATTCCTTTTATAACTTTTATTTTATTCATATGTGCATACAATATTTGGGTCATTTCTCCCTCCTTTCCCAAACCCTCCCTTACCCACCAACCCACTCCCTCTCACCCCCACCTCCTCATTACCCAGCAGAAACTATTTTGCCCTTATCTCCAATTTTGTTGAAGAGAGAGTATAAACAAAAACAGGAAGGACCAAGATTTTTTCTAGTTCAGATAAGGATAGCTATACAGGGAGTTGACTCACATTGATTTCCTGTGCATTTGTACCTTCTAAGTTAATTTTTCTTGAACTAATCTTTTCTCTAGTTCCTAGTCCCCTTCTCCTATTGGCTATAGTTACTTTAAAGTATCTGCTTTAGTTGCTCTGCATTGATGGCAACAAATGCTATCTAGTTTTTTAGGTGTCTTACCTATCCTCATACCTCCCTCTGTGCTCTTGCTTTATCATATGCTCAAAGTTCAATCCCCTAGTTGTGTTTGCCCTTGACCTAATGTCCAAATATGAGGGAGAACATATGATTTTTTATCTTTTTGGGCCAGGTTAACCTCACTCAGAATTATGTTCTCCAATTCTATCCATTTACCAGTGAATGATAACATTTTGTTCTTCTTCATGGTTGCATAAAATTGCATTTTGTATAAATACATTTTCTTAATCCATTTGTCAGTAGTGGGGCATCTTGGCTGTTTCAATAACTTGGCTATTGTGAATAGTGCTGCAATAAACATGGGTGTGCAGGTGCCTCTGGTGTAACCTGTGTCACATTATTTTGGGTATATCCCCAAGAGTGGTATTGATGGATCATATGGGAGACAAATGTTTAGATTTTTAAGAAACCAACAAATTTTTTTCCAGAGTGGTTGTATTAGTTTACATTCCCACCAGCAGTGTAAGAGGGTTCCTTTTTCCCTACATCCTTGCCAACACCTGTTGTTAGTGGTGTTGCTAATGATGGCTATTCTAACAGAGGTGAGGTGGAATCTTAGTGTGGTTTTTAATTTGCATTTCCTTTATTGCTAGAGATGGTGAGCATTTTTTATGTGTTTTTTTGGCCATTTGAAATTCTTCTTTTGAGAAAGTTCTGTTTAGTTCACTTGCCATTTCTTTATTAGTTCATTAATTTTGGGAGAATTTAGTTTTTTAAGTTCCCTATTTATTCTGGTTATCAGTCCATTGTCTGGTGTGTAGCTGGCAAATATTTTCTCCCACTCTGTGGGTGTTCACTTCAGTTTAGAGATGATTCCTTTTGTTGAGCAGAAGCTTTTCAGTTTTATGAAGTCCCATTTATCTATGCTATCTCTTAGTTGCTGTGCTGCTGGGGTTCCATTGAGAAAGTTCTTGCCTATACCTATTAATTCCAGAGTATTTCCTACTCTTTCCTGTACCAACTTTAGAGTTTGTGGTCTAATATTAAGATCCTTGATCCATTTTGAGTTAATTTTAGTATAGGGTGATATACATGGATCTAGTTTCAGTTTTTTGCAGACGACTAACCAGTTTTCCCAGCAGTCTTTGTTGAAGAGGCTGTCTTTTCTCCATCATATATTTTTAGCTCCTTTGTCAAAGACAAGTTGGTTATAGTTGTGTGGTTTCATATCTGGGTCCTCCATTCTGTTCCACTGGTCTTCATGTCTGTTTTTGTGCCAGTATCATGCTGTTTTTATTGTTATTGCTTTGTAATATAGTTTGAAGTCAGGTATCGTTATACCTCCAGCATTGTTCTTTGACTGAGTATTGCCTTGACTATTCATGGCCTCTTGTGTTTCCATATAAATTTAAAGGTAAATTTTTCATCTCTTTAATGAATGTCATTGGAATTTTGATGGGAATTGCATTAAACATGTAGATTGCTTTTGGGAGTATAGACATTTTTACTATGTTGATTCTACCAATCCATGAGCATGGGAGATCTCTCCACTTTCTATAGTTTTCCTCAATCTCTTCCTTCAGAAGTTTATAGTTTTCCATGTAGAGGTCATTCACATCCTTTGTTAGGTTTACACCTAGGTATTTGATTTTTTTTGAGGCTATTGTAAATGGAATTGCTTTATATATTCTTTCTCAGTTTGTTCATTACTAGTGTATAGAAATGCTAATGATTTTTCTATGTTGACTTTATATTCTGCTACATTGCTATAGCTATTGATGGTATCTAGGAGCTTTTGAGTAGAGGTTTTTGGGTCTTTAAGGTACAGGATCATATCGTCTGCAAATAGGGATATTTTGACAGTTTCTTTATCTATTTGTATTCCTTTTATTCCTTCTTCTTGCCTAATTGATCTGGCTAGGAATTCCAGTACTATGTTGAATAGGAGTGGATATAGTGGGCATCCTTGTCTAGTTATTGATTTTAGAGGGAATGGTTTCAGTTTTTCTCTGTTAAGTATAATGCTGGCTGTAGGTTTGTCATATATAGCTTTTATAATGTTGATGTACTTTCCTTCAATTCCTAGTTTTCTTACAGCTTTTATCATGAAATGGTGTTGGATCTTATCAAAGGCTTTTTCTGCATCTATTGAGATGATCAAGTGGTTTTTGCTTTGCTTCTGTTAATGTGGTTTATTACATTTATTAATTTTTGTATGTTGAACCACTCCAACATTCCTGGGATGAAGCCTGCTTGGTCATGGTGAATGATCTTTTTGATGTGTTGTTGAATTCGGTTTGCCATTATTTTATTGAGGATTTTTGCATCAGTGTTCATTAGGGAGATTGGTCTATAGTTCTCCTTTTTGGAGGTGTCTTTTCTGGTTTTGGCATAAGTGTAATATTGGCTTCATAAAATGTGTTAGGAAGTTTTCCTTCCCTTTCTATTTTGTGGAACAGTTTAAGGAGGGTTGGTATCAGTTCTTCTTTAAAGGTCTGATAGAATTCAGCAAAGAATCCATCCTGTCCTGGACTTTTCTTTGTGGGAAGACTCTTGATTGCTGCTTCAATTTCATTTTGTGTTATAGATATATTCAGGTGATTAATATCCTCTTGGTTCAGTTTTGGATGATCATATGTATCTAGAAATCTGTCCATCTCTTTAAGATTTTCTAATTTATATGAATATAGGTTCTTGAAGTAGTCTCTGATGATTTCCTGGACTTCCATGGTGTTTGTTGTTATCTCCCCTTTTGTTGAATATATTACGCATTCCCTTTGTTTGCACCTCTTCTCCTTCTTCAATGCCCATGTTTCTCAGGTTTGGTCTTTTGATGGAGTCAGTGAGTTCTTGCATTTTCTTTTCACAGGTCTTGGGTTATTGAACTAATAGTTCTTCAGTTTTTCCTTTAATTACCATTTCATCTTTGAATTGAAAGATTCAGCCTTCTGTTTGCTCTATTCTGCTGGATTGGTCTTCCCTTTTGTTTTGCAATTCTGTTTTGTTCTTTTTTCTGAGGTATTCCATATCCTGAGTCATTTCCTCTATAATGTTGTCTATTATCGTCCTGAGTTTATTTGTCTATTAATCCTATTCTTTGTTTCACTTTGGTGTTTATACAGTGCTTCTATTGTTTCTTTTGTTTCTCCTTGTGCTTTTTTAAATTCTCTATTTTGTGTCTTGGAATTTTTTGAGTGTCTCCTGTACATTTTGGTTGACCATATCCAGTATCATCTCTATAAAATTCTCATTGATTATCTGTAGGATTTCTTCTTTTAGATTGTTATTGTGAGCTTCTTTAGGTTCTTTGGCATAGTTTGGTTCATTTTTTTGGAATCTGGATCTGAGTATCTGTTTTCTCCATGTCCCTCTGGTTCCTGTACTAATTTTTTGCTGTGGGGAAACTGGTTTCCCTGTTTTTTCTGTCTTCCCATCATTGCTCTTGGGTTGTTGTCCCTGTACTGTGTGCAATTAAGTATTTTCTAGCTTGTAATAATAACAATGGTGATATTTAGAATGGAAGAGTGAGAGGAGAGGGAAAGCAAAGAAGTTAAACAAATAGGGAAAACAAATAAACAAACAAATAAAAAAACAAACATACAAAAAATTTCAAAGATATAAACAAGGAGAGATAGTGTTCTAATCAACAGTAAGCTGAACAGGCATTAGAGAGACAGATAGAGGATTGAGGAAAAGATAAAATAAAATAAATATAAACTTAAAAAATCTCCAAGTTCAAATGCAATAAAGTTTCAGTCTTAATAATTTTGGTGTTAGTCTGTCAGCCTCCAATCCTGTAGATGATGTCTCAGTAGTAGTTCTGTCATTGTCTCATCAAAGGGGAAAAAAAACAAAACAAAACAAAACAAAACAAAACACCATAAAGTGTCCCAAGTTCAAATGCAATACAGTTTCAGTAAGTTTTTCAGCATGCAGGTGTAATTCGGTTGTTGTCTCATCAAAGGAAGGGAGAAAAAAAAGATTCTGGAGACAGTTCTGTAAATGGCTATCTGAGGCTGTGGCTTGCCTGCCTCCTGCTGTTGCTGGAGGCTTTATTTATGCAGATCTCAGGAGTTTGCTTAACACTCACCTAGCCCCTCAGGCTTTGTTTACTTAGAGTTCTCCACCATTGCTACAAGCTTTCCCCTTACCAAGCACACTGGGGGAGGTGACACTGCACCAGCTTACTCAGGCTGGCATGTTTATTTACAGTTCACATGGGAAGTGGGCTTTCTCCCCTCTACTGTGGAGTTTTCCTCTCATGCCACTTTTACAAGCTTTCCCACTCCTGGTTTTGGGCATGTGCTGCCACTCCTGCCTTCTCCAGCTGGCTTGTTTATTTACAGTTCAGTGAAGGATTGCCCCTCCCCCCCTTTGGTGCTCAGGGCACCCCACCCCCTTTGCTATGTGTCTTTTTTGCTGTTACTGCTTATTATTCAGGTTTTTTTCTTTTTTCCCTGGTGGGGGTCTGTCCAGGGGGCTATGCTCATCTGTCCCAGTGTTGTCTGTAGGAGTACCACATGCCGCTTAGCTCACCTTGTGGTCTGTGTCTTCCCAAGCAGTCTGGGCACTGGCATCTGGTGGCTGTGTGGGAGCCCTTCTGGTTACTCCGTTTAACGTGAAGTGGAGATGCTATGCATGGGCTGGGGGTGTGGAGGAGTCAAAGTGTTGCCTCTTCTCTTTGGTTTTTCCATTAATGTGTATGTCCAGCGTCACTCCAAGATTTCACTTTAGGAAGCACGCTTTCTGCTTTCTCCCTCTAGCCATCATCTTGGAATCTTCCCTATGCTGAATTTCTTAAAACATGTAATTCCCATTGTAAAACCTAAGTTGGTTAGAAGGTTCAATATCTGATAGTAGTTCAATTTCTGGAATTGTTTCTGTATTTCACAGGATGACTTCCTATCTTTTACCATTTTTACCTCAGAGAACAATTCAGCTTAGCTTATGATGCTGTATGTATCACTTTGAATTTCATAGAAACATGTAGCTGCCATTCTAACACCAACTTTGTTAGAGCATTAAATAACTGGCAGTACATTCAACTACTGTAAAAGCATCTGTATTTAAAGAATGACTCCAATCTGTCAAAGTTTTTAATTGGGAGAACATTCATTTTAGCTCATATTGCTGAATATTTTATTCTGAATTTCATAGAAACACTTAACATTCTAAATCCAATGTAGTTAGAAGGTTGAATGTCTGACAGTATGTTCAACCCTTGGAACTTTGGAACTGAGTCCATATGTCACAGGATTACTCTCCATCTATCATGGTTTGTATTGGGGAAACATTCACTTTAGCTTATGCTGTATTATGCTGAATTTCATAGAAATATGTAACTCCCAATCTAAAACCAATTAATTAAGAAGTTGAATTTATAGCAGTAAGTTCAATTCCTGAAACTGAGTCTTTATTTTCCTGGATTACTCCTCATCTCTCATGGTCTTTTTTTTGTCATAAACATTCATTGTAGCTCATAGTGGTGTGTGGATTATTCTAACCCTCATAGAAACATGAAACTCATTTTAAAACCTTTTTAGTTAGAAGGTTCAATGTCTGGCAGTAAGTTCAACTCCTGGAACTGAGTTTCTATTTCACACTATTAGTCCCAATCTATCACAGTATTTTTGGGGGGGAGAATCATTCATTATAGCTCATATTAATGTTTGTGTTACTTCAAATTTCTTACAAACATGTAATACTCCTTCTAAAGACAAGATAGTTAGAAGTTTGAATCTTTATTAGTAGTTTCAACTACTGGAATTGAGCCTTTATTCATAGATTTACTCTTCTGTTATCATGGTTTTTAATGTAGAGAAACATTCATTTTATCTCACATTGCTGTATGCATTATTCTGAATTGAATAGAACCATTTAACTCCCCTTCTAAACCCAACTGAGATAAAAGGTTGAATGTAGGAACTTAGATAAACTCATAGTATGAGTCTTTTTTCACAGTATTCCTCCCCACCTATCATGATTTTTATGTGGGAGAAACATTCACTTTAACTCCAGTGCTTTATGTGTTATTCTGAATTTGATAGAAACATGTAAGTCCCATTCTAAAAATAGTTTAGTTAGAAGGTTGAGTGTCTCACCATAATCAAGTTTGGATTTGAGTCTGCATTTGCAGGATACCTCCCCATCTACTCATGAATTTAATGGAGACACATTTATTTAGATCATAATTCTGTATTATGCTGCATTTCATAGATACATGAAATTTTGATTATAAAACCTAATTAGGTGGAAATGTAAATGTCTGCCACTAAGTTCAACTCCACCTATTGAGTCAGTATTTCTGAGGATTATTCCAAAGCTTTCACTTTTTTTAAGAAACATTCATCTAACTTAAAAATGCTGCATATAGTAATCTGAATTTTTAAAAATATGGGTCCAACTAACTATAAAACCAAATTATTTAGAAGGGTGATGTTTGGTAGTAAATCAGCTCCTAGAATTAAGTTTGTATTTGACAAGATACCTCCCTATCTATCACTGCATTTAATTGTGGGAAACATTCATTATCAAATTATGTTCTATTATGGTGAACATCATAGAAATATCCAACTCTCATTCTAAAATTGACTAAATTGTAAGGTTCAATGGCAGCAAGTTGAACTCATGGAACTGAGTCTGTATTTCACAGGATTATTCCCCATACATCATAGTTTTGATTGGGAGAAATTCATGTATCTTATAATATGTGTCATATTAAATTCATAGAAACATGTAACTCACATTCTAAAATCAATTTAGTTTGTAGGTTGACTGGCAGTAAGTAGAAATCCTAGATTTGAGTCTATTTCACCAAATTACTGCCACTCTATCACAATTTTTAAGTGGGAGAAATATTCATTTAGGCACATAATGATGTATTACACTGAATTTCACAGAAACTTGTAACTTCCATTCTAAAACCATGTAGTTGAGGGTTGAATGGCAGTAAGTCAACTCTTGGAATTGAGTCTGCCTTTCATGGGATGCTTCCCATCTATCACTGTATTTAATTGGGAGAAACATTCATTTTAGTTCATAATGCTGTATGTATTATTCTCAATTTCATATAAACATGTAACTCCCATTCCCAACAATCTTAGTTAGAAGGTTGAATGTCTGAAAGTAAGTTCATCCCCAGGATTTGGGCTCATATTTCACATGATTACTTCCCATCTTTCAATGTTTTAAATTAGGAGAAATATTCACTTTGTCTCATAATGCTGCATGCATTCTTCTGAATTTCTCTGAAACATTTAAATCCCATTCTAAAACCAAATTAGAAGGATGAATGTCTGGTGGTAAATTAACTCCTGGAATTACGTCTATTTTTAACAGGACACCTCCCCATCTACCTCTGTATTTAATATGAGAAATCCTCATTCATCTCATTATGCTCTAGCATGCTTAATTTCATAGAAATATGTAACTCTGATTAAAAAAATGCTTAAAAGGTTGAATGTCTTGCAGCAAGTGTCCTCCTGGAGTTGAGTTTTCTATTCCACAAGATTACTCACCATCTTTCACCATTTCTAATTCACAGCAACATTCATTTAGACTCATAATGATGTATTATGTTGAATTCCATAGAAACATGTAACTCTTATTCTGCACTACCTTAGTTAGAATGTCGAACATCTAACAGTAAATTCAACTCTGGTGTTGATTCTGTTTTTCATAGCAATTCTCCCCATTAAATACCATTTTATTTGGGAGAAACATTCATTTTAGCTCAAAATGCTGTGAGATGCTGAATTTCATAGATACATGTTATGCTCATTCTAAAAACAACCAATTAGTAGGTTGAGTTTCTCACAGTAAACCCAACTCCTTGAAGTGAGTCCATATTTCACTGGATTATTCACCATCTCTCACTGTTTTTCAATGGGCAAAACGTTCATTTTAGCCCATTATGCTGAATTTCTGGGAAACTTCAAGTGCATATTCTGAAAGAACATAGTGAGAAAGTTGAATGTCTGACAGTAAGTTCAACTCCTGAAACTGAGTTTCTTTTTCACAGTATTAGTCCCAATCACATCATGGTAACTTTTTTGGGAGGGAGAAGAAACATTCATTTTAGTTCATATTAATGTTATTCTGAATTTCGTAGAAACATGTTACACCCATTCTAAAGACAAGTTATTTAACTGGTTTAATGTTTGGTAATATGTTCAATTCCTGGAATTGAGTCTCTATTTCACAGCATTACTTTCCATCTATCATGGCTTTTAATTGGGAGAAACATTCATTTTACCTCATAATGCTGTATGTATTATTCTGAATATCATAGAATCATGTAACTCCCTTCTAAAACTGGGTTAGTACTTGAATATTTGGCATTAATATCAATTCCTGGAATTGAGTATTTATTTCACAGAATTACTCCACATTTATCACAGTTTTTATATGGGAGGAACATTCATTTCAGCCAGCAATGCTACATGTATATTCTCAATTTCATAGAAATATGTGATTCTCATTTTAAAACCAATTTAGGTAGATAGTTGAATGTATGGCAGGAAAATCAATTCTGGATTTGAGTCTGCATTTCCAGGATATCTCCACAACTATCCCTGTATTTAGTGGAAGAAAATTACACCTAGCTCATGGTGTTGTATTCTGCTGAATTTCATAGACACATATAACTTCCACTCTAAACCAAACATAGAACTGAGTCTGTATTTCACAGGATTACTCCCCATATATCATGGTTTTCATTGGGAGAAACATTCATTTTTATCACAGTATGTGTTATGTTAAATTCATAGACACATGTAATTCCCATTCTAATGGACAAAGCTAGAAGGTTAAATGTTCTGACAGTAAGTTCAACAACAACAATTGAGTCTGTATATCCCAGGATTACTCCCCATCTCTCACCATTTTTTTTACCTTTTTGAGAAACATTCATTTAATATAATACTGCATGTATTATTCCAAATTTCATTAAAACTGATAAACTAATTCAAAATCAAGTTAATTAGAGTGTTGAATGTCTAGTAAATCACCTCCTAGGTTAATTGTGTATTTCTCCATTTCTCCCTGTATTTAATTTTGGGACATATTAATTTAGCTTTTGTTATGTTCTATTGTGGTGAATTTTAAGAAACATCTAACTCTCATTCTAAATCCACTTAGTTATGATTTTGAATATCTGACAGCAACTTGAACACATGGAACTGAATCTGTGTTTCAGAGGATTATTCCCCATATATCATGGTTTTGAATTGAAGAAAAATTCATGTATATCACAATGTGTAGTATTAAACCCATAGACACATGTAACTCCCATTCTGATGAACATAGAAAGTTGAATGTCTGGCAGTCAATTTACTCTTGATATTGAGTCTGTCTTTCACAGAATAACTTCCTATCCATCACTGTATTTAATTAGGAGTAATATTTCATTTTATCTCATAATGCTGTATGTATTATTCTGAATTTCATTGAAACACTTTAATCCCATTCTAATTCAAACTTAGTTTGAAGGTTGGATATCTGGCAGTAAATCACTCCTGAAATTATGTCTGTATTTCACAGGACCCCTCTCCATCTATCTCCATATTTGATTTTGAGAAGCCTTCATTTACCTCATGCTCTAATATGCTGAATTTCTTCAAAACATGTGACTCTGATTCTACAACCAACATATTTAGAAGGTTGAATATCTTACAGCAAGTTGTACTCCTGTAACTCAGTCTGAATTTCACGTATTACTCCCCACCTATTGTACTTTTTATGGGAGAAACATTCATTTTTCTTATAATGATGTATTATATTAAATTCATAGAAACAAGTAGCTCTCATTCTAAAACCACTTAGCAAGAAGTTTGATGTCTGGCAGTAAATTCAACTACAGAAATTGAGTCTCTATTTCACAGGATTACACTCAACTCATCAAGTTTTTCAATGGGAGAAACAATCATTTTTGATCATGCTGTTGAATACACTATTATGAATTTCATAGATACACATAACTCCTTATCTAAAACCATCACAGTTAAAGGTTGGATGTCTCAAAGTAACTCACTTCCTTGAATTGAGTATTTTATAGGATTACTCCCCATCTATACAAGTTTTACATTTTGAATAACATTCATTTTGGCTCAAAATGCTGTATGTATTATTCTGAATTTCATAGAAACATGTATCTCCCAATCTAAAAACAACTTAGTTAGAATGTTAAATGTCTGGAAGTAAGTTCAAGTCCTGGGATTAAGTTAGTGTTTCACAGGATAACTCCCCATCTATCACCATATTTAAAGTGAAAATTGTGAATAATTTTCAATAAGCTCACTTAACTGATACTAAAATAAACATAGTAGAAGGCTCAATGTCTGTCAGTAGGTTCAACTACTGCAATAGAGTCTATCACCATCTTTCATTGGGAAAAATATTTTTTTAAGCTCACAATGATGTATTATCCTAAATTTCATAGAAACATACAACCCATCTGTAAAACCAAGTCAGTTAGAAGGTCGAATGTCTGGCAGTAACTACATTCCTGGAATTGAGTCTCTACTTCACAGAATCTCGCCATATCTATCATGGTTTTTAATTTGAAGAAACATTCATTTTTTTTCTCATAATACTGCATGAATTTCATAGAAATATGTAACTCTCATTGTAAAGCAAACTTAGTAAGAAGGTTGAATGACTTGCAATAAAATCAACTCCTGTATATAGGTTTATATTTCACACAATTACTCCCCACCTATCTCTGTTTTTAATATTTGGAAACATTTATGTTAGCTTATAGTGCTGCTGTATTATTCTGAACATCATAAAAATCTCACCCTCATTCTGAAACAAACTAATTTTAAATAATGAATATCCGGCAATAAAATCAACTCTTGGAACAGAGTCTGTATGTCACCATATTACTCCTGATATCACTTTTTTTCTGGGGTGGGGACAAACCTGAGTTTAGCTCATAATGATAGATTGATTAAATTTCAGAGACTAATATAACTGACATTTCTAACCCTACTCAGTTAGAATGTTGAATGTCTCATGGAAAAATCAACTCTTCAAACTGAGCCTGTATTTCACATGATTACTCCCATTTGGTCATGTTTTCTTTTTTTGGTGGTGGAGAGAAACATCCACTTTAGATCATAATGCTGAATGAATTATTCTGAATTTCATAGAAACATGTAATTCCCATTTTAAAGCCAACTCAGGATGTGAATGCCTGGCAGACCCTTGGAATTGAGTCTCCATTTTACAAGATTACTCCCCATTTATTCCATTTTTAAATAGGAGAAACAATCATTTTAGAACATAAAGACAAATATATTATTCTGAGTTCATGGAAACATGTAACTTCCATTTTAAAATCAACATAGTTCAAAGTCTGCATGTCCCACTATAAGTTTAACTCCTGGAACTGAGGCCACAGTTCACAGAATTATTCTCCATCTATCATAATTTTGATTAGGAGAAACATTCATTTTAGCCTATACACTGATATGCTGAATTTCATAGATACATGATACTCCTATTCTAAAATCAATTAATTAAGAGGTTGAATGTCTCACAGTAACTGAAATTCCTGGAACTGAGTACTATTGCACAGGATTATTCCCTATCCATCATGGTATTTGATTGGGAGAAACACTCTTTTTATATCATAGTGCTGTATTATGCTAAATTTCAGAGAAACATTCAACTCCCACTCAAAAACCAACTTAGATAAAAGATTAAATATGTGGATCTAAGCTTAACTCCTTGAATTTAGTCAGTATTTCAAAGCATTAATCCTGATCCATCACTATTTCAATTCAGAGGTACATTCATTTTAGCTTATCATGTTGCTGTATTACTGTGAATATCATAGAAATAGGTAACTCTCATTCTAAAACAAACTTATTTAGAAAAGAGAATGTTTCAAATACTGGAAATATTCAAATACTGGAAATGTTCAAATACTGGAAATGGCTCTCTTTCACAGAATTTCTCCCCATATATGACGTTTGTTAAATTTACAGCAACATTTATTTAAGCCCATAATGCTGTATGTAATATTCTTTTATCATAGAACTATGTTACTGCCATTTTAATACCTACTTAGTTAGAATGTTGATTGTCTCCAGTAAGTTTGTCTCCTGTAATTGAGACTGTTTCATAGAACTTTCCCCCAACTTTTGCCATTTTTCATTTGGCAAAACATTCAATTTAGCTCAGAATGCTGCATATATTATTCTGAATATCTTAGAAATATTTTAATCACATTCTAATACAAACTTAATTAGAAGGCTGAATGTCTGCCACTAAATCAACTCCTTTTATTAAGTCTATATTTCACAGGGTACCTCCCCATTTTCACTGTACTTAATGGTGAGAAACATTCTTTTTTCTCATTATGCTCTTTAATTTTGACTTTCTTAGAAACAAAATTCCGGTACTAAAATCAACTTAGTTAGAAGGTTGAGAGTGTAGCAGCAAGTTTGACTCCTGGAACTGATTTCAAATTTATAGTATTACTTCCCATATATTGTGGTGTTCATTGGGAGAAACATTCATTTTATGCCATAATATTGTATTAGGTTGAAGTCATAAAGACATGAAACACCCATTCTAAAACCAATTTAGTAGGTTGAATACCTGACATTATGTTCAACTTGTGGTGGTGAGTCTTTATTTCACAAATTACTCCCCACCTATCACCATATTTAATTGGGATAAACCATCATTTTAGAACATAATGTTGTATATATTATACTGAATTTCATTGAAACACATAACTCCCATTCTAAAAGCAACTTAGTTAGAAGGATGAAAGACTCACAGAAAGGTGAGGTCTTGTAACTGAATCCTTATTTCACAATACTTTTCCAATTCTATCATCATTTGTGGTTGGGAGAAGTATACATTTTAACTCCTAATGCTATATTATGCATTTCATGATGCATGTAACTCCAACTCTAAAAATCAGCATAATTAAAAGTTTCATTGTCTCTTAGTAGGTTCAACTCCTGGAACTGATTCTGTGTTTCACAGGATGACTCCCCACCTATCACAATTTTTAATTAACAGACTGTCATTTCAGGTTATAATGGGTTTTTTATCATTTTGAATATCACATAATTATGTAACTCCCATTCTAAAACCAACTTAGAGTTAAATGTCTGGCAGTAAGTTCAACTTCCAGAATTGAGTATGTATTTCACAGGATTACTCCCCATCCATCACAGTTTATTTTGGGAGAAGCATTCATTTAACTCATAATGTTGTACATATTATGCTGAATTTTATAGAAACATTCACTTGTCATTCTGAAACTTAGATGGACAGTTGAATGTCTGGCAGTGAGTCCAGTTGAAATAATTCAGTGTATTTCACATGATTATTCCCCATCTGTAATAGTTTGTATTTGGGAGAAACATATATTTTGCTCCTAATGGTCTATGTATTAAGCTGAATTGCATAGACAGCAATTTTGATTTCAGGAATTCAGACTCTACATTACAAGATTGCTGCCATTTATCACTGTTTTAAATTTGGATATAAAATTATTTTAGGTCCTAATGCTGAATGCATTATTTTTAATATCATAGACACATGTTACTCCCATTCTCAACTCAACATAGTTAGAAGATTGAATGTCTCATAGTAAGTTCAACTCCTGGGACTGAGTTCATAGTACTCAAGACTTTTTCTCATCTATCATGCTTTTTGATTAGGAGAAACATATGTTTTATCTCAAAATGCTGTAATTTGCTAAATTTCATAGATACAGGTGATTTCTGTTCTAAAACCAACTTAGTTAGATGTTTAAATGTCTATGAGAAAGTTCATTTCCAGGAATTCAGCCTGTATTTCACAGGATTACTCCCCTTCTATTATGGTTTTTAGTTGGGAAAAACAATCATTGTGGTTCATAATGCTCTATGTAATATGCTGAATTTCATAGAAACACATAAGTCTAATTCTGAAAACAATTTAGTTGGAAGGTTCAATGGCCAAAAGTAGGTTAATTTCCTCGTTGATATGTGTTTCACAGAACTTCTCCCCTTCTATCGTCATTCTTATTCAGTAGAGACCTTGAGTTCATTATGTTCTATGTATTCCTCTGAATTTCACCAAAACATGTAATTGGTATCCAAAAACACTTAGTCAGAAAGCTGAATGTTTAAGAGTAAGTTAAAATCTAGTAATACACTCTGCATTTTACAGGATTACTTCCCATCTACTTCCATATTTAATTAGGAGAAACATTCATTTTAACTCATATTGCCAAACTATGTTGATTTTCATGGAAGCATGTAACTACCATCTAAAATGAATTTAGTTATAAGGTTGTATGTCTATGAGTAAGTTCAACTTCAGAAACTCAGTCTGTATTTCACAGGATTACTCCCAGTATGCCACCATTTTTAATTATGAGAAATGTTCATTTTAGCTCATGAGATCTTCCAGACTGAATTTCATAGAAATATGGAACTTCCATTCTCAAACAAATTTAGTTGAACAGTGAATGTCTAGGAGTAAATTGAACTCCAATATTCAGGCTGTATTTCACAAGATTACTTCCCATCTATCACAGTTTCTATCTGGTAGAAACATTTGTTTTAACTCATAATGCTGTATGTATTATGTGAATGGAATAGACACATGTAATTCCTTCTAAAATCAATATATTTAGAAGGTTAAATGTCCGGCAGCAAATTCACTCCTCAACAGAGTCTGGATGTCATAGGATTACTCCCCATCTATGATGGTTTTCATTGAGAGAATATTCATTTTAACTCAATGTTTCATAATGCTGAATTCCATAGAAACATATAACTGCCATTCTAAAACCAACTTGGTTAGAAAGTTGAATGTCTGGCAATAAAATCAAGTCTTGGAATTCACTCTGTATTTCCAGGAAACCTCCCAACCTATCACCATGTTTAAGTAGGTGAAACTTTCACTTAGCTCATTATACTATATATTGCTGAATTTCAGAGAAACAGCTAAATCCAATGCAAAAATCATCTTAGTTGGACAATTGAATATCTAGCACTAAAAGAATTCCTGGACCTCTATCCATATTTCACAGGATTACTCCCTGTATATCTTCATTTTGGTTTGGAGAAACATTGTAAGGAATTATAATTAGCTCTAATGTACTATAATTAGCTCAAATGTTGCATTATACTGAATTTCATATAACATGTGACTCACATTCTAAAAACAACCTATTATAAGGTAAAATGTCTTGATGTAAGATCAACAGTTGGAATTGAGTCCCTATTTCACATGATTACCTGTGGTCTATCACCATGTTTATTTTGTAGAAAATTTTGTTTTAGATCATAATGCTGAATGAATAATTGGGAATTACCTAGAATCATGAACCACCCACTCTAAAACCAACTTACATGGAGATTGATGAATTGATTATTTTTCACAGGGTTCCTCCCCAAACACCAAGCTGTTTATTTGGGAGAAACTTACATTTATTCTCACAATGCTGTAAATTTTATTCTGAATTTCATAGAAACATGTAACGCCCATTCTAAAACCTGCTTACTTAAATGTTGAATGCCTGTCAATTGGATCATCTCCAGTTATTCAGTCTTATTTAACAGGATTACTCCTCATCTTTCTCCATTTATATATTGGAGAAATATTCATTTTAGCTAATAAAGCTATATGTATTATGCTGAATTTTATGGAAACATATAAACTAGATGATGAATCCAACTTAATTAGAGCACTGAATGTCTCTAAAGAAATTCAAATCATGGAAATGTGTACATGTGTCACAGAATTACTACCTATTTTTCATGGTTTTTATTGGAAGAAACATTCATTTTAGCTCATAATATCATGCTCAATTTCATAGTATCATGTAACTCCCATTCAAAATGGTTAATTAACTGTTGACTATCCAGCAGTAAGTTCAATTCCTGGAATTGATCCGTATTTCACAGGATTACTCCATATCTATCACCATATTTATTTGGGAGAAACATTCATTTAGCTCATAATGACTGATAATGCTGAAATTCATAGAACACTTTCACTCCCATTCTAAAACCAATTAAGTTAATAGTTTGATGTCTGAGAATAAGTTCAATTCCTGGAATTGACTCTGTATTTCACATTATTACTCTTCAGCTTTCACTGTTTTTCATAGGGAGAACCATTCATTTCAGCTCATTATGCCGATTTATGCTGAATTTCAATGAAACATGTAACTCACATTATAAAACCAACTTATCCAGAAGACTAAATTTATGGAAGTACATTCAAGTCATGCAATTAAATGTATTTCACAGGATTTCTCAACATGTATCACTGTTTTCTTGCAAAGAAATATGCATAATAGCTCATAATGCTATATGTATTATTCTGAATTTCATAGAACCTTGTAACTGCCATTCTAAAACAAACTTAGTTAGAAGGTAAAATATCTGGCAGGTAGTTCAACTCCAGGAACTGAGTTTGTTTCACAGTATTACTCCCTATATATCACCATTTTTAATAAACAAAACCTTCATGTTATCTCACAATGCTCTTTGAATTTTATGAATTTCATAGTAACATTCAACTCCCATTCTAAAACCAACTGAATTGTAAGGTTGAATGCCTCACAGTAAGTTCAGCTTCAGGAATTGAGTCTGTATTGTACAGGATTATTCTGTATCCATCATCATTTTCACTTGTGAGAACCATTCATTTTATATTATAATGCTGTATTATGTTGAATTTCATAGAAACATGTAACTCCCATTCTGAAACCAACTTAGTTATAAGGTTAAATTTCTGGCAGAAAGTCCAATCCCTAGAAATCAGTCCATATTTCACTGTTTACTCCTCATGAAATCATAGACTTTAATTGGGAGAATCATTCTTTTTACCTTCCAATGCTGAATGCATATTTATACATTTCACAAAAATATGTAACTCCCATTATAAAAACACCTTACTTTGAGGGTTAAATATCTGGTAGGAGGTTCAACTCCTATAGTGGAGACTCTTTTCACAGAATATCTCCCATGTATCACTGTTTCTAACTGGTAGAAACAAACATTTTAGCTCATAATGTTGTATTATGTCAAATATCACAGAAACACATAACTCCCATTCAAAACAAACTTAATTAGAAGTTTGAATGTCTGACAGTAAGTTCAAATCAAGTAATTCAATATGTAATGCAATTATTACTCCCAATCTATCATTGTTTCTTTTGGGGAAACTTTGGTTTTAAATGCAATGCTCTAGGTTTCTGCTGTAGTTATTTTAACAAGTAACTCCAATACTTAACCAGTTAGTTAGAAGGTTGAATGTCTGGCAGTAAGTTCAAGTCCTGGATTTAAATCTGTATTTGATAGGATTACTCCTCATTTGTCACCATTTTTAATGTGAAAACATTCATTTTAGCACATAATGCTGTATTATTTAATTTCATAGAAAGATGTAATTCCAGTCTTCAGCTAACTTAATTAGAAGGTTAAATTTTGAGGAGGATCCAAGATGGCAACTAGGGTGCAGAAGCAGACAGCTTGAGCTCCTTGACTCCAAATCCTTGCTGAGATGCTGGAGCCACACTTGGTGGAAGTAAATCATCAAAGAGAATAAAAACTTTGACACCCTGAACCCCTAACCTGTAGAAAGCTTCTCTATGCCACATTACACTAGGAAAACAGGACAGCCATCATGCTGACAGATGTTGCTCCTAACCTGTTTGGGAGACATTAGGCAGACCAACAGGTGATCACCAAGTATTCTATTCTCCAGACACTCCTAGGAAAAACCAGCAAAGCCCCCTGGGTAGATGGACCCCCACTCAACAAAAAAAACTGAACAATAAACAATTAACACAGAGAAGAGGGACAGATTTACTGAAAGTGCAGCAGAGAAGAGGTGAGGAGCAAGGAGCTGACCTCCATGTAAACTTTCAGTAAACAAAGGCTTGAAAGGCAGAAGGACTGACAGTGGGTGGGTAATAAGCCACTGCCTGTAATAGGGCAGATAGTGGTCCACAATGCTCATCTCCTTAGAAAGTGAGCAAAATCCAAAGTCTAACAACACTGCAAATTGAAAAACAGTCAGCAAACCATCACAACAGGCTGACAGCAGGGAGTCAGCTGAAAGATCACTGACTTTGCCCCAGAGTTATGGGGCAAGGCAAAGAAACTAGCCCCCAGTAAACCAGCACAGTGGAAACCTAACTCCAAAGGAGGACAGCTGGTGAGCTACAGAGCTGATCTCCAGAACCTGAAGACAAATACAAATTTAAACTGTCACACCCCACTGAGGGAGGAGCTGACCAAACAGCTGACTCTGAAAGACAGAAGAAAAAAAATACACTACCCAAGCACCTGGTGAGACTATGACAGAGCTCCTACTTAAATACAAACACCAGGAGTGGATGCTGGAGGAGTGACACCAGAACTTCAAATAAAACTGAAATTCTATTGTTCCTGAATCTGGAATTTTTGTTTGTTTGTTTGCCTGTTTGTTTGTTTGTTCTGTTTCTTGTTTGTGTTTGTTCATTTCTCCACATTGATTTCTTTGGGTTCTTTTTGTTGTTGTTGTTAGTTTTGCTATTGTAAATTAGCAAATACTAAATTACCTGCAGATCAGGGACAGAAATAATACACACACTTAGCTACGAACTCAACACAACCACAAAACAAAATTAAACCAAGAGAAAGAAAACTGGTGACTGAAACCACCAACAAGTCTATCAAAAACATATTTGCACAGTACAAGGGATGTGATGGGAACAAAAAATGGATGGAAACCATTCTCCCCCCAAAACAATTTAATACAGGATCAAGAGGGAAATGAAGAAAATGGATACCCAGTTTGAGACTCCAACAAAACAAAGATAAATGATGCCAAGGAACCCAACGATGCCCACAAGAACACCCTGAAAGAAGGAATTCTGCAAGTAATGGAGATATTACTAGACATGGTTAACCAAAACTTGTACAAGAGGAGCTCAAGAAATTGCAACACACCAAAAATAAAGAATGCGAGAAGACACAGAAACAAATAAATGAATTCATAGGAGCCCTAAATAAACACCAAAGTGAAACAGTTAATACTATAAATAGAGAAATAAATGAATTTGAACACAAAATAGACAATATTAAAGATGAAGTGACCCATGATATGGAAAACCTCAGAAAAAGGATGAAACAGAAACACAAAACACAATGAAAGTCCACTCCAGCAGACTAGAACAAACAGAAGACAGAATCTCAGAACTTGAAGAAACAACAGAAATTAAAGGAAAAGCTGAGAGGAATATGCAAGAACTCACCAACACATCAAAAGACCAAACCTGAGAATCATGGGCATGGAAGAAGGAGAGGCATTGAAAGCAAAAGGGATTCGTAATATATTCAACAAAATAATAACAGAAAATTTCCCAAATCTAGAGAAAGCTATGCCCATTCAGGTACAGAAAACCTCCATGACACCAAGCAGACTTGACAAAAATAGAACTACCCCACAACATATTATCATTAAAACAACAAACACAGAGAATAGAGAAAGAATATTGAAGGCTGTAAGAGAGAATAAACAAGTAATATAGAATGGTAAACTCATCAAACTCACAGCAGATTTCTCAATGGAAACATTACAAGCAAGAAGGGCATGGAGTGAGGTATTCCAGGCACTGAATGAAAATAACTACTATCCTAGGATAGTGTCCCCAACAAAACTATCATTCAAAATAGATGGAGCAATAAAAGGCTTCCACAATAAACAGAAACTGCAACAATATATGATCACCAAGCCACCACTACAAAAGTTATCTCAAGGATTTCCACACACAGAAAGTAAAAGCAAACAAAGCCATAAGAGGGGAGGCAACACCAAACCACAGGAGAATAAAAGACAAGAAATCAGACAGTAGCACTAATTCATTGCACACAATCAAACCCTGAACAAAAACAACTAAATGAAAGGAATCACGACATGCCTATCAATATTAACATTGAATGTTAACCGACTTAACTCCCCCATCAAAAAACACCATCTGGTAAACTGGATTGAAAAGGAAGATCCAACAATCTGTTGTCTACAGGAGACCCATCTCATTGGCAGAAACAAGCACTGGCTTAGGGTGAAGGCTGGAAGAAGATTTACCAAGCCAATGGTCCCTGAAAACAGGCAGGAGTAGCAATACTTATCTTGGACAAAGTAGAATTCAAGCTTACATTGATCAAATGAGATACAGAAGGACACTCCATACTAACAAAAAAGGAAAAAAACAAAAAGGAAATAACAATTATCAATCTATATGCACCCAACATCAATTACCCAATTTCATCAAATATACTCTGAAGTACCTAAAAACATATATAAACCCCAACACAATGGTAATAGGAGACTTTAATACCCCCCTCAACAATAGATAGGTCATCTAAACAAAAAAGCAATAAGGAAATCCTGGATCTATATCACACCATAGATCAAACAGACATAGCCAATGTGTACAGAATATTTCATCCAACTTCTGCACAGTATACATTTTTCTCAGCAGCTCATGGAACTTTCTCAAAAATTGATCGTATCTTAAGGCACAAAACAAGCCTCAACAAATATAGGAAAATAGAAATAATACCATGCATTCTATCTGATCACAATGAATTAAAACTTGAACTCAACAACAAAAACAATAGTAAAAAACGTGCAAATAGTTGGAAGCTGAACAACACAATTCTAAATGATCAATGAGTCATTGATGAAATAAAAGGAAATTAGAAGGTTTCTAGAAGTAAATGAAAATGAAAACACGACCTAGTGGAATCTATGGAACACAGAAAAGGCAGTCCTGAAAGGAAAGTCTATAGCCATGAGTGCATATATTAAAAGGACAGAAAGATCTCAAATCAATGACCTACAGCTACATCTCAAATTTGTAGAAAAACAAGAACAAGCAAATCCAAAAACAAACAGAAGGAGAGAAATGATAAAAATAAGAGCCAAAATCAATGAAATAGAAACAAAATAACCATACAAAGAATCAATGAAACAAAAACTTGATTCTTTGAAAAAATAAAGAAGACTGACAGACCCCTAGCAAACCTGACTAAAATGAGGACAGAAAAAACACAAATCAGTAAATGCAGAAATGCAAAAGGGGAGATAATAACAAACACCATGGAAATCCAGGAAATCATCAGAGACTACTTTGAGAACCTATATAAACCTATATAAATTTGAAAATATTGAAGAAATGAACAAATTTCTAGATACTTTTGACCATCCAAAATTGAACCAAGAGGACATTAATCACCTGAATTAATCTATAACACAAAATGAAATTGAAGCACCAATAAAGAATCTCCAAAAATGAAAAGTCCAGGACCTGATGGATTCTCTGCTGAATTCTATCAGACATTTATAGAAGAATAATACCAACCCTCCTTAAAGTGTTCCACAAAATAGAAAGGGAAGGAAAACTGACTAACTCATTCCATGAAGCCAGTACTAGACTCATCCCAAAACCAGACAAAGAGACCTTCAAAAAGGAGAACTATAGGCCAATCTCCTTATTGTACATCAATGCAAAAATCCTCAATAAAATAATGGCAAACCAAATCCAACAACACATCAGAAAGATCATTCACCATGACCAAGTCAGCTTCATTCCAGGGCTACAGGGGTGGTTAGACATACATAAATCTATAAATATAATACAACACATTAATAGAAGCAAAGACAAAAACCACTTCATCTTCTCAATAGATGCAGAAAAAGCCTTCACAAGATTCAACACTACTTCATGATAAAAGCTCTAAAAAAACTAGGAATACAAGGAATGTACCTCAACATTGTAAAGGTTATATAAAGCAAACCTGCAGCCAACATCATACTGAATGGTGGAAAAGTGAAACCATTTCCTCTAAAATCAGGAACAAGACAAGGGTGTGCACTATCCACACTCCTATTCAACATAGTACTGGAATTTCAAGCCAGAGCAACTAGGCAAGAAGAAGAAATAAAAGGAATACAAATAGGTAAAGGAACTGTCAAAATATCCTTATTTGCAGATGATATGACCCTATACTTTAAAGACACAAAAAACTCTACCCAAAAACTCTTAGATACCATAAACAGCTAGAGCAAGGTGGCAGGATACAAAATTAACTTACAAAAATCATTAGCTTTTCTATACACCAACAATGAACAAACTGAGAAGGAATATATGGAAACAATTTCATTTACAATAGCCTCAAAAATATCAAATCCCTAGAAGTAAACTTAACAAAGGACGAGAATGACTTCTACAAGGAAAACTACAAAATCCCTGAAGAAAGAGATTGAGGAACACTACAGAAGGTGGTGAGATCTCCCGTGCTTATGTATTGGTAGAATAAACATAGTAAAAATGGCTATACTATCAAAAGCAGTCTACATGTTTAATGCAATTCTCATCAAAATCCCAATGACATTCATCACAGAGATTGAAAAATCTACCCTAAAGTTCATTTGCAAACACAAGAGACTGCGAATAGCCAAGGCAATACTCAGCAAAAAAGAGCAATGCTGGAGGTATCACAAAACCCAACTTCAAACTATATTACAAAGCAATAACAATAAAAACAGTGGCACAAAAGCAGACATGAACCAGTGGAACAGAATAGAGGACCTGGATATGAATCCACACAACTATGCCTACCTTATTTTTGACAAAGGCACTAAAAATATATGATGGAGAAAAGACAGCCTCTTCAACAAATGTTGGGAAAAGTGGTTATCTGTCTGCAAAAAACTGAAACTGCATCCATGTCTATCACCCTGCACTAGTATCAACACAAAATGGATCCAGGACCCTAATATCAGACCCAAAACTCTGAAGTTGGTACAGGAAAGAGCAGGAAACACTCTGGAACTAATAGGTATAGGAAAGGACTTCCACAAAAGAATCCTAGTAGCTCAGCAACTATGAAAAAATATGGACAAATGAGACTTCATAAAACTAAAAAGCTTCTGCACAAAAAAGCAATGGTCTCCAAACTGAAGAGACCACCTACAGAATGGGAGAAAATATTTGCCAGCTATACATCAGACAAGGGACTGATAGCCAGAATTTGCAGGGAACTCAAAAAACTAAACTCTCCCAAAATGAATGAGCCAATAAAGAAATGAGCAACTGAACTAAGCAGAACATCTCAAAAGAAGAAATTCAAATGGCCAGAAAACATGAAAAACATGCTTACCATCTTTAGCCATAAAGGAAATGCAAATCAAAACCACACTAAGATTCCACCTCAACCATTAGTATAGCCATCATGAAAAACACCTCTTAACAACATGTGTTGGCAAGGATGTGAGGAAAAAGGAACCCTCGTTCACTGCTGGTGGGAATGCAAAGTTGTGCAAGCACTCTGGAAAAAAATTTGGAGATTTCTTAAAAATCTAAACATAGATCTGCTGTATGATCTAGCAATCCCACTCCTGGGGATATACCCAAAGGAATGAGGCTCAGGTTACTCCAGGGGCACTTGCATACCCATGTTTATTACAGCACCATTCACAACAGCCACGTTATGGAAACAGCCAAGATGCCCCACTAGTAATGAATGGATTAAGAAAATGTGGTATTTATACACAATGGAATTTTACTCATCTGTGAAGAAGAATGAAATCTTATCATTCTCAAGTAAATGAACAGAACTGGAGACCATCATTCTGAGTGAGGACAGCCAGGTTCAGAAGACCAAAAATTGTATGTTCTCCTTCATATGCGCACTTTAGATCTGGAGCAAATACAGCAATGTGGTAGAACTTGGGTCACTTGATAAGGGGAGTGCACACACAGGAAGTATGGGGATAGGTAAGAAACCCAAAACATGATAGTATTTGATGTCCCCACTGCAGAGGAACTAATACAGAAACCTTAAAGCAGCAGAGGTCAATATGAGAAGGGGATCAGGAACTAGTGTAAAGATCTGTTAGAGATGCATCAACTTGGGATGTAACACATTTGACATGTAAGCAATGCTAGGAATCTCCCTGTATAGCTATCCTTATCACAACTAGCAAAAATGCTTTGTCTTTGTTATTGCTTATACTTTCTCTTCAACAAAATTAGAGATAACGGCAGAACAGATTCCGCCTGGAAGCAAGGGGAGTGGGGGTATGGGGAGAGATGGCCCAAACAATGTACGCACATATGAATAAACAAAATTTTTTAAAGTCTATGACTAGAGCTAGGGCTAGGGTTAGGATTACATATAAGGTTACAGTTAAGGTTAAGGTTAGACCCAGGTTTAGGTGTAGGGTTATGTCTAGTGCTAGGGTTAGGGTTGCAGTTTATTTTAGGAATAGGGTTATGGTTATAGTTAGGGCTAGTGCTAGGATTGGGATAGGGTTAGAATTAGGGATAGTGTTAGGGTTAGAGCTTTGGTTTGCTTAAAGACAGTGTTAGGGCTACAGTTAGGGAGAGGTTTAGAGTTAGGTTTAGGATTAAAGTTAGGGTTATAGTATCAGTAGTGTGGACTTATAATAGGGATATGCCTAGGTCATGGTTAGGGGTAGGCCTAGAGCTAGGGCTAGGTAGAGGGTTTGAGTTAGTGATAGGGTTAAGGCTAGGGCCAGGTTTACAATTAGCCTATGGCTAGGCCTATATCAAGTGCTAGTTTTAGTGTTAGAGTTAGTGCAAGGGCTAGGCCTAGGACTAGGGTTAGTTTAGGGTTCAGTCTAAGGCTCAGTTAGGGTTCTTACTGGGGTAAGTATTACAGTTAAAGTAGGGTTAGGTTAGGGTTAGCTCTAGGGTTTGCATTAAGGTATGGTTACAGTGATGTTTAGAAGTAGGTCAGAGTTAGGGCTAGGATTATTTTTAGTTTTAGGGCTATGGCTATGGTTAGGATTATTGTTAAGGCTAAGCTTAAGGTTAGGTTTAAGACTAGGAGTATGTCTTAGGGTATGGCTTGGACTAGGGAAAGTGTTAGTATTAGGGATATGGCCTTGTTAGATCTAGGCTAGGGTAATGGCTCATGTTAGGGTTAGATCCTACATTAGGTTTAAGTTTACAGCTAAAGTTAGTGCTTTAGCTAGGGCTAGGTGTGAGCAATGGTTAGCATTAGGGTCAAGGCAAGGGTTATGGTTAGGTTTTGGTTTAGAGACAGAATTTGGTTGAGGATTATAACTAGGGTTAAGGCTAGTGTTAGGGTTAGTTTTAGGGCTAGGGCTAGGGCTGGGATAGGGATAGGACTAGTGTTTGTGATAGAGTTAGGGCTAAAGCTAGGGTTGTGGTAAAAATTAGGTGTAGTTTCAAGGTTAGGGTTTTGTTAGGGTTTGCTAGATTTTGGGTTAGTATTAGTAGTAGGTCTATGACTATGGCATGTGTTGGGTTAGGTTTATGGTTAGGTCTAGTGCTAGAGCTAGGGATAGTTTAGGTTAGGTTAGGTTAGGTTAGATTAGATTAGGTTAGGTTAGGGTTAAGATTAGGTTTAAGGGTGTAAGTAGGGTTAGCATTAAGGCTAGTGTTTGGGTTAGGTTTAAGTTAGGGGTAGTGCTAGGGATCAGCTAAGTGTAGGGTAGGGATTGGTCTAGGATTAGGATTAGTTGTAGATTTAGGGTTGTGGTTAGGTTAGGGTTAGGGCTAGTTTTAGAGATAAAGCTAACATTAGGTCATGTGTTAGGGTTATGGTTAGGACTATGGCTAAGCTAGGATTAGAGTTTTAGTTATGTTTATAATTAGGGTTATTTTTAGAGTTTGTGTTATGATTAGGATTAAGTTTAGGGTTAGACTAGCACTTGGTACTATTAGGGTTAGGGGTAGAATAGGACTAGTACTTGGGGTAATGTTATAGTTAGAGTTACAGCTAGGCCTATAGCTAGGGCTAGTCTACGTTTAGGGTTAGAGTTAGGATTAGTTTGAGTGTTGTTATGTTTAAGGCTAGGTCTTAGTCTTGGACGAGTGATAAGAGATGGCAAGGCTTAGGGTTACGATTAGGTTTAGAGTTAGGGCTAGGGTTATGGTTATAGCCTGGTTAGGGTTAAGATTGGATTAAGTTTAGGTTTAGAGCATGGGATAGGACTATGGCTATGGTTAGTGTTGGGTTAGGGTGGGGGTTATGTCTAGAATTGGGTTTGGGGAAGTTTTCAGGTAAAGTTTTATTAGATTTAGGGCTATATTTAGTTAGGCTTATGACAAATTCAAGGTCTGGGGCATGGATTAGGGTTAGGTTTATGTGAGTAAAATTAGGCTTCGTGTTAAGATTATCTTTAGGGTTGAGACTTGTTTTCAGGTTTGATTAGGCTATGTTTAAGTTTAGCGTAAGTATTAGGTATAGGGTTAAGGCTAGGGTGAGGTATAGGTTTAGGGCTAGGCTAGGGCAAGTGCAATGCTAGGTCTAGGTTTACGGATAGGGTTAGGTCTACAAGGTCAGATTAAGGAATAGTTATAGGGCTAGCACTAGGGCTAGGTTTAGTGCTGTGGCAAGGGTTAGATTTAGGGCTTATGGTTACTTTTACAGGTATGTCTGGGGTTAAGATTATGGTTAAGTTTCAGGTTATGTTTAGACCTCGTGTCAGGGATAGAGTTAAAGCTCAGGTGGTTAGGACTATGTTTAGGGTTAGATTTAGGGCTGTGTATAGGATACAGCTACAGCTAGGTTAGGTTCAGGTTTAGAATTAGGGTTAGGGTTTGGGTTTGACTGGCGTTAGATTTAGGATTATGGTTAGGCTTAGAGATAGTGTTAGGGCTAGATCTTGAATACTATTAAGGTGAGGATTAGTGGTACAGTTATCAGTAGGGCTAGGGTAAGGTTTAATGTTGGGATGGGTTAGTCCTATCGTTAGTATTGGGTTTAGTTAGGATTAGTGTTAATTCTGTTTTAGGTTTAGATTTAGAGTTAGGATTATGGTTAGGGTTAGGGCTAGAACTGGGATAAGGTTTAGGCTAGTCCTAGCCCTAGGTCTAGGTTAAGGCTGGGGATATGGTTAGGATTATGGTTTGTTATAGGGTTTGAATAAGGTTAGAGCTAGTTTAGGGATTAGGAAAGGGTTAGGTGTAGGGTTAGAGTTATGTTTAGGGCTGGAACTAGTGTTAGGATTATGGTTAGGATCAGGTTTGCTTATGGTTAAGGCTAAGGCTAGGGGTTGAGCTGCAACTACGTTTAGATTGTGGTTTAGGTTAGGGCTATGGTTAGTGCTAGGGATGGGTTATGTTTTGGGTTAGGATTAGAGTTATGGTTAGTGTTAGGGTTAAGGTTAGGATTACAGGTAGGACTTAGCCTAGGGCTAGTACTAGATTTAGGGTTAGGGCTAGGAAAAAAACTAGGACTAGGTGTAAATTTAGGGTTTTGGTTAAGTTTAGGGCTAGTTTTATGGCTAAAGCTAGAATTTTTATTAGTCCTAGGTCTAGGGCTAGAGTTAGGGATAGGGAAGGGGAATGGATAAAGGCAAGTTCTAGGACTAGGTTCTAGGTTACGATTAGTATTAGGGTTTCATTTAAGACTAAAGCTATGGCTAGAGTTAGGGTTAGGGCTAAATGTAGGGCTATGGATAGGGTGTGGTTTCGGGTTATGTTTATGGTTAGGGTGAAGGGTAAACTAGGGTTAGTTTTAGGTTTAGGGTTAGAGCTTTGTCTAGTTCAAGGATTAGGGCAAGTTTTAGGATATGAGTTTCTACTAGGACTAGGGTTAGGTCTCAGAACAAGTGTAAGATTAAGTTTAGCCAGGCCTAGGTCTAAGAGTAGAGCTAGGTCTAGGGCTAGGACTCAGGTTAAGGATATGGTTAGGAATAGTTTTAGGGTTACCACTAGGGTTAGGGCTAGGGCCATTTCTTGGGTTAGCTTTGTGGTTAGGGTTATGGTCAGATTAGTGTTAGAGTACAGATAGGCTTAGGTTAGGTCTGGGGTCTGCATTAGGGCTAGGTTTAGGGCTAGAGTAGGGAGCTATGTCTAAAATATGATTTGGATTTGGGTAGGGTTATGGTAATAATTAATGTTATGGCTAGGGCTAGGCTAGCTTACAGCTAGGGTTATGGCTTAGGCTTGGGTTTGGACTAGGGAAAGTGTTCAGATTTTCTAGGGCTATTGTTAGGGTGAAGGTTAGGGGTAGATATAGAGTTAAGGTTTGGTTTAGGACCAGTCTAAGGTTTAAGCTAGGGCTTGGACTAGGGCATTTGTCATAGTTAGGGTTAGAACTAGGACTATGTCTGGGTCTAGGGTTAGGTCTATGATTTGGATGACTGATATAGTAAAGGTTAAGGATAGGGTTAGAGTTATGGGTACGGTAAGGGATAGAGTATGGTTAGGCAAGGATAAGGGATACAGTTATGGTTCAGTTTAGGTTTAGTGTTAGGGTAGTTATCAGATTATAGCTAGAGATTGGTTTAGGGTTAGTTTTAGGACTAGGTTTAGGGTTAGGCTAGTGTTTGTGTTAATGTTAGTATTTTGGTTAAGTTTTATTTAGAGCTGGGATTTGGCTTATGGTTATAGCTAGGGTTAGGGTTAAGCTATGGGTAGGGTTATGTTTAATGCTAGGGATAGGGCAGGGATAAGGCTTGGGTAAGTTTGGGGATAATGTTAAGAGTGGGGCTAGGTTTAGATTTAGGGTTATGTTAGTAATAGATTTATGGTTAGGGTTTGGTTAGTGTTGGGGCTAGGTTTAGGGCTATGCTTAGGGATAAGTCTAGGGCTATTGGATGTTAGAGTTAGTGTTACTGATAGGACTTGATAGAGCTAGGGTTAAAATTAGGGTTACAGTTAGGGTTAGGATTATGATTAGGGTTAGAGTTAGGGTTAAGTTTAGGATTAGGGTTAAGGATAGAGTTAGGGCCATGGTTAGGGTTAGTGTTAGCAGTCAAGTAGGACTAGGGCTCCCTTTATGGCTAGGATAAGGCCTGGGATAAGCCTAGAGTTAGGGCTAGATCTAAGGTTAAGGTTAAGGTTAGGGTTAAGTTTACCTTTAGTGTTAGTGTTAGTTTTAGGTATAGGGTTATGGTTGTGGTTATGTTTAGAGTTAGGTTTAGATCTCAGGTTATGGTTAGGTTTAGAATTAGGGTGAGGGTTAGAGCTAGGTTTAGGATTAGGTTCATGGCTTGAATAGGGCCAGGGCTAGGGATAGGTTTTGGTTAGAGTTAATGTTAGGGTTAGGTTAGGGTTAGTATTATGGTTAGGATTAGGGTTAGGGTTAGGGATAGTGTTAGTATTACTGCTTGAGTTAAGATTACTGTCCTGGTTAAACTAGGCATAGGACTAGGCCTTTGGTTAGGTTTAGTGGTAGGCTGAAATCTATGGCTAGTTTTAGGGGTAAGGGTTAAGTTTAGTATTTGGTTTAGGGCTAGGGTCAGGGTTAGGATTAGTCCTATGGCTGGGTAGCACTAGGTCCAGGTCTAGGTTTAGAGTTACAGAAAAGTTTAGGCCTAGTTCAATGGTAAATTCTAGGACTATGATTATGTTTTCACTTAGGTTAAGATAAGTGTTATGGTTTTCTCTAAGGCTAGGCCTAGGGTTAGGGTTAGGGTTAAAGTTAGGGTTAGGGTTAGGGTTAAGGCTAGGTTTAAGATGAGATTTAGGGCTAATTCTAGGGCTAAGACTAGGGTAAAGGCTATGGTTAGGTATTGGGTTAGTGTTAGAATTAGGGTTAGGTTTAGAGCTAAACTTAAATGTAGGTTTAGGGTTAGGGTTTAGTTAGGGCAAGGACTAGGGTAAGTTTTATGGTTGATGTGTAGAGCTAGGGTTAGGTCTAGGGCTCTCTATGTGGTTAGGATTACAGTTAGAGTTAGGGGTAAAGGTTAGGGTTAATGTTAGGACTAGAGTTAGTGTTAGGGCGAGGGATAGAGTTAGTGTTAGGGCTAGGATCATCATTAAGGTTAGTATTAGGGTTAGGGTTAGGGTTAAGTCTTGGTTTTTATCAAGGGCTGGTATTGGATTGGGCTCAATGAGTGCAAAGATTAGGGTTATCATGAAGTTTTTATAGAGCTCAGGTTAGTTTTAGGTTTGTATTAGTGTTAAGGTGAAGGCTAACATTAGGGTTGGTGTTAGGGTTAGGTCTTAGTCTAAGGCTTGGACTAGGACATATGTTATGGTTAGGTTTAGGGCTAGGTCTGGTCTAGGGTTAGGGTTACTGTTAGGGTTCAGGCTAAGTTTAGATTTAGGGTTAGTGTTAGAGTTAGGAATAGGGTCACAATTAGGTTTGGTGTAGGGCAATCATTAGGACTCATGGATTATGTGTAGGACTAGAGTTAGTGCTAGGGTTAGGGTTACAATTATAGTGAGTGATAGGGTTAGTGCTAAAATCAAGTTTAAGGTTAAAGTTAGGATGAGAAGTAGATTTAGAGTAGGACTAGGCTTAGGGTTTGGGTGAAGGGTAGAAGGCATAAATCTAGGGCTAGGTCCAGGGTTATGGTTAAGGTTGTAGGTGAGGTCTGGGGCCAGGTTTAGGTTAGGTTCAAGATGAGGGTTAGGGAGAGGTATAGGGCTAAAGATAGTGTTAGGGTTAGGGATAGGCTCGGTTTGGTAGTAGGTTTAGGGTTACAGTTAGTGTTAGGGTTAGAGCTAGGTCTAGGTGTAGGGTTAGAGTTATGGTTAGGATTATAGCTAGAGCTTGGCTAGGATTAGGGTTATATTTAGGGTTGGGGTAGTGTTCAGGTTTAGTTTAATATTAAATATTGAGTTAGAGTTAAGGCTTGGATTAAGGTTATGGCTCAGGCTTGAATTAGGGAAGGGTTAAGGCGAGGGATAGATTTAAGTTTAGGTAAGGATTAGGGCTGGGTAGAGCAAGGATTTGGACAAGTGTCTTGGTTAGAGTTCAGGCTATTCTTAGGGCTAGGGCTCTTTCTGAGTTAGGATTACAGTTCAGGATAGTTATAAGTACTGTTAGGGTTATGGTTAGGCTTAGGTTTACGTCTAAGTTTTGTTTTAGGTCTAAGTTTAGGGTGATATTAGGGCTAAGGTAGGGCTAGAGCTATGATCAAGGCTAGGGATAAGGTTACAGTTATGGTAAGGTATAGGGTTTTGGTTACATTTATGGTTAAGCTTAGGTATAGCGCTATGACTTAAATTAGGACTTGGAATTGGGAAGGAGTTAGGATAAGGGTTAGGTTTCAGGTTAGGGCTAGGCTTATGGTTAAGTCTCTAGTTATGTTAGATTTGAGTTTAATCCTAAGGCTAGAGGAGAGCAAGGGTAGGTTTAGGTTTTGGTTTAAGGGTAAGATAATATTTGGTTTGTTTAGGTTTTTGTTTAGAGCTTAGGTTAGTTTTAGGATTATAGCTAGGGTTAGGAATAGAGTTAAGGCTAAGGTTAGGGTTAGAGTAGGTTTAAGGCTTATGCAAGGGCTTGTACTCTGGCATGTGTTTGTGTGAGTGTTAACGATTGGGCTAGGGCTATGGTTAGGATGACCATTAGGATTATATTTATGGTAAGGACTATGGTTAGGGTTAGGGCTAGGGTTAAGGTTAGGATTGGGGCTAAGATTAGGGTTAGGGCTATGGTTAAGGTTAGGTTTTGTTCTAGGGCTAGGGCTTAGGCTTGCTCTAGGGCTAGGGAAAGTGTTGGGTTTAGGGTTAGTGCTAGGTCTTGGGTCAGGGCTAGGTTAGGGTTAGGGTTATGGTTACAGTTGCAGTTAGAACCATGTTTAGGTTTAGGGTTAGAGTTATGGTTAGGGTTATGGCTACAATTTGTGTAGGGTTAGGGCTAGTGCTTAGGGCTTAGGCTAAGCTTCAATTAGGGCAAGTGTTAGGCTTAGGGCTAGGTCTTGGTCTCTTGCTAGGATTTGGATTATGGTTAGGAGTATAGTTAAGGCTAGGTTTACAGTTAGTGTTAGGACAAGGGTTAGAGTTAGGAGTATTGGTAGGCTTAGGTTTA
Source organism: Castor canadensis (assembly GCF_047511655.1). Classification (NCBI taxonomy): domain Eukaryota; kingdom Metazoa; phylum Chordata; class Mammalia; order Rodentia; family Castoridae; genus Castor; species Castor canadensis. The sequence continues at coordinate 104,176,613 of NC_133388.1, read as the reverse complement.
GGGATAAGAGTGGGCCTAAGGCTATGGTTATGTTGAGTTAGAGTGAGGCCTAGAGCTAAGGCTAAGTGTAGGGTTAGTGTTAGGATTAGGGTTGGAGCTAGGGCTAGGTTTAGTATTAGTTTGTTGTCTAGGGCAAGGGCTAAGTCTAGGGCTAGGGCTAGATCTATGATTAGGGATAGGTTTTGGGATAAGGCTATGACCTTAGGTCTAGGTCTAGAGCTGTCATGTTGGCTGGGGTTTGAGTTAGGGCTAGGGTTAAGCTTAAGTTTAGTGCTGAGGCTAGGTCTTGAGCTAGGGCTAGAGGAGGACAAGGATTTGGGATATTGTTTTGTTTAGGTTTAGGTTTAGAGTTAGTGTTACATTTAGAATTAGCTAGGTTTAGGTGTGGAGTTAGATTTTGGCTAGGTCTTTGGGTATGCATGGGTTAGGAATAGGGTTTTGGTCAGTTTCAGTTTAGAGCTAATTTTAGGTTTAGGATTATAGCTAGTGTTAGTGTTTTGTCTAGGGTTAGGGTTAGGTTTGGTTTAGGGCTATGGCTGGGATAAGGCTAGGGTTGAGGAAAGGGTTATGACCTGAGCTTAGTCTAGGGTAGGGATTAGGTGTAGTTTTAGCATTAGGGTTTTTAGGGTTAAGACTAAGTTTTTGGTTAGGTTAGGGAAAGATTTAGGGGTAGAGCATGTGTTAGGGTTAGTTTTTGCTACAGCTAGGACTAGAACTTGGGTTATGGCTGTGGTTAAAGTTAGGGCTAGAGTTAGGGTTAAGATTAGGTTTATGGCTAAATTTATGGTTAGGGTTAGGGCTAGGCTTAGGGTTCTGGTAGGGTTATGTATAGGTTTAGTACTATGATTAAGGTTAGCACTAAGGCTAGGTCTATGGCTAGGCCTAGGGTTAGGTCTAGGGCTAGGGTTAGGGTTAAAGAGAATGTTAAGTGTAGGTTTAGGGTTAGGGTTAATGTTAGGTTTAGGGTTTGGTCAAGGGTTAGGTTTAGGTTTAGGACTGTGGCTAGGATTTGTGGTAAGGTTAGAGGTAGGGCTACTTCTAGGGATAAGGTCTGCTTTAGTGTTAGGTCTAGGACTAGCATTAGGTTTAAGGCATGGTTACAGTTAGAGTCAGGGCTAGGGTTAGGGTTAGAATTAGATTTAGTGCTAAGCAGGAATAGGGCAGGGATAGGACTAGTGCTCAGGTTATGATTAGAATAATGGTTATTGTTAGAAGTAAGACTAAATCTTGACATAAGGTTAAGGTGAGGTTTATCACTGGGCTAGAGTTAATGCTAGTGCTAGGGTTAGGTTTATTCTTATGATTAGGCATATGGTTAGGGTCAGGATTAGGGTTATGTTAGCACTAGGACTAGGTGTAGGGTTAGGAATATGATTACTGTTAGGGTTGGTGTTAGGGTTAGGGTTACTTTAGGGTTAATGTTAGGGCTAGGACTAAGACTAGTACTACATTTAGGGATAGGTTTAGGGTTAGGGTTAGGTCTAGACCTAGTGCTGGGTCTAGGTGTGGTGTGTTGTTTTAGGGCCAATTCTATGGGTAGGGTTAGTTTTATTGTTAGGGTACAGTTAGGTTTATTGTTTGGGTTCGGTCAGGATTGTTGGGGTAGTGCGGTTAATTTGAGGATTACGCCTAAGATTAATGTTAAAATCAGTGTTAGAGTTTGGGTTAGTGCTAGGGTTAGGCAGGGATAAGGTTGAGGTCATGATTAGGGATAGTGTTTTGGCTAAGGCTAAGGTCTAGGGTCAAGGTTATTTGTAGATTTAAGATTAGGGTTTGGTTAATGTTAGTGTTGGATTTAGAGTTTGGTATAGAGATAAGGCTGGTCTAGAGCATGTGTTCAGGGTAAGTTATGGCTAGGGCTATGGCTAGAGTTAGGGCTTGATTTAGAGTTATAGTTAAGGTTACAATAAGGTTAAGGTTTGAGTTAGTGCTAGGTTTCGGGCTTGATTTAGAGCTCGAGCTGTGGTTATGACTAGATTTAGTGTTACAGTTAGGGGTTAGGATTAGGATTAAGGTTATGATTAGAGTTAGGGTTAAGGTAAGGATCAGAATAGGGTTAGAGTTTGGACTACAGGTAGGGGTAGGAGTAGGACAAGAGCTGGGGCTAGGCCTACTGTTAAGGGTGAGACTAGGCCTAGATCTAGTGTTAGTTCTAGAGCTAACCTTAGGTTTAATGTTGGGGCTAGGACCAGTGTTAGAATTTGTCCTAGGTCTAGGGTTAGGTCTTGTCTAGGTATAGGTCTCAGTCTAGGTCTAGATCTTGGTCTAGGTCTTGGCCTATTACTAGGGATATGGATAGGCTTGGGACTAGGGGTAGGGGTAGGGATAGGGTTAGTTTAGGGATGTGGTTTGGGTTAGTGTTAGAATTTGGGTTAGGGCTAGAGTTAGGGTTTGGATGAAGACTAGGGCTATGGCCAGGTTAGAGTAAGTGTGAGGTTTTGGGGCAGGGATATGGAGGGATATTATTAGGGTTAGGGTTAGGAGCATGTTTAGGTTTAGGGTTTAGGGCTAGGTTTAGGTTTAGGACTGCGTCTTGTGCTAGGGCAAGACTTTAGGCAAGTTTTTGGGTTAGGGATCAGATTAGGGCTAGGGCTAGGGCTATGGCATAGGCTAGTTCTTGGTTAGGGCTAGGGCTTGGAAGAGTGTTAGGGTTAGGGTTAAGACTTGTGTGGTGTTAAGGTATGGCTAGGTTTTGTTTTAGAGATAGGGTTAGGTTTAAGATTGTAGGTATCATTAAGGTTAAGGCCAGGATTAGAGTTAGGTTTAGAGCTATGACTAGTGCTACTGCTAATTCTAGGTCTAGGGTTAGGGCTAAAATAGATCTAGGAATATGGCGAGGGTTGGTCTAGATCTTGATCTAGGTTTAGTGTTAAGGTGAGAGTTAGTTTGAGGGTTAGGACTAGAGTTAAATTTAGGTTTAGGGTTAGGGCAAGTAATAGGGCTAAGGTTAGCCTAGAATTGGTTTAAGGTTAGGTTTATGGTTATGTTTGGGGGTATAGATTGAGTTAGGGTTAATTATGGGCTAGGGCTAGGGCTTGGGCTAGGGCTAGGGCTAGAAAATTAGGGTTAGAGTTAGGTTATGGCTAAGGCTAAGGTCAAGGTATAATTTAGGGTTAGACCTAAGATCAGGTTTGGGTTAGAGCTAGAGTTAGAATTAGAGCTAAGGTTTGAGTTTGTGGTAGAGCTAAGTTTAGGTTTAGGGATAGGGATAGGGTTGCAGTTAGAGTTAAGTTTAGGGTAGGTGTAAAACTAAGACTAGGACTAGAATTAGGGTGAGGTTTTTTGCTCAACCTAGGGTTAGAGCTTGCAATAGGTTTAGGTTTAGGTTTAGAGTTATACTTATGGTTAGGAGTTAGGATTAGATCTACATTTTGTGCTATACCTAGGACTAGAGTTACAGTTATGGCTAGTGTTAGGTTTAAAGTGAGGGCTAAAATTAGGTTTAGTGTTATGATTTGGGTTAGGGCTAGGATTAGGATTAAGTTTAGTGCTAGTGTAGGGCAGGGCAAGAGGTAGGTCCAGGGCTAGCATTATGTTTAAAGTGAGAGTTAAAGTTATGGTCTGGATTAAGTTTGGGTTAGGGTTGGTATAAGGTTAAAACTAGGATTGTGGTTAGGGTTAGAGTTAGGGCTAGTATAGGGCGATGGCTAGGGTAGGTCTATGGGTAGGTTGTGGTTTAGGGCTAGTGGTGAAGTTAATGGTAAGGGTAGAATTAGGGGCAGATTTAGGGTTAGCATTTGGGTTAGGGTAAGGATTAGGGTTAGTGTTAGGATTAGGGCTATGGTTAGGATTAGGTTTGGTGGTTGAACCTTGGCTTGGGATAAGGCTTGCTTAGGTTTAAGACTGGAACTAGAGCTGGAGTTATGTATATGTTTAGGTTTAGGGTTAGGGTTAGGACCAGGGCTAGGATAAGGGCTCAAATTAGGGTTATGGATAGAGTTGGTGTTAGTATTCAGGCTAAGACTAAGGGTAGGGAGCAGGCTAGGTCTAGAGCAAATATTAGATTAGGATTGGACTGGACTGGGAATAGGTATAGGGTTCAGATTAGGGTTAGGATTAAGGTAAGGTTTATTGCTATGTCTAGGGGTTGGGTAAATGTTATAATTAGGATTAGTGTTAGATTTAGAGTTGGGGTTAGGATTGATATTAGAGCTACAGTTTGGTTTAAGTCTTGGGTTAGAATTAGGGTTAAGGATATTTCTATGGCAGGCTAGGTCTAGGATTAGGGTACAGTTAGTGTTATGGTTAGCAGTAAGGTAGGGTTAGGTTAGAGTGAGGTTTAAGATTAGCATTAGGGCTAAGTTAGAGTATGTATAGTGCTATGGACAAGGTTATGGCTAGTTTTAGTGGTTAGGGCTAGATTTAGAGGTAAGGTTAGGGTTAGGGTTAGAGCTAGGGTTACAGTTATGGCTAGGGTTAGGGTTAGGTATAGGACTAAACTACAACAGGGCTATGGTTACAACTAGGGTAAGGTTTATGTTTAGAGTTAGGTATAGTGTAGGGTTAGGGCTAGGTTTCAGTTGAAGTTTATATTAAGTTTGGCTTAGGGCTAGAATTAGGGCTAGTTCTAGGTCTAGTACTAGTTCTAGGGTTAGTGGTAGGTTTAGGTTTAAAGTTAAGGAAAGGTCTAAGGTTAGGGTATGGTTCAGGGCTAGCAGGGATAGGTGGAGGATTAGGATTAGTGTCAGGGTTTGTTCTAGTGATAGCCCATGATTAGGGCTATTTTTAGGTTTAGATTTATGGTTAAAATTAGTGTAGGACTAGGATAAGCTTAGGAGTAAGAGTCGGGATATGTTTAGGACTAGGGTGATGGTTATGGTAGGTGTTTTGGTTACAGCTAATTTAGGGTTATGGTTAGGTTAAGGTTTAGTGTTATGTTTAGAATTAGAGTTAGGATTAGGGTTAGAGCTATGGTTAGGTTTATGTATAAGGTTTGGGTTATGTTTAAGTCTAGGTCTAGGGCAGTTCTAGGCCTGAGGTTAGGTTTACAGTTAGGTGTGTGTTAGCATTAGCACTAGGGTTAAGGTTAGAGTGGGCATAGGGATTGGGTTAGGGCTAGAGTTAGGGTTAAATTTAGGGCTTGGTCTGGTGCTAGAACTTGGGTTAGGGTTACGGTTAGTGTGGTTAGGATTGGGGTTATGCTTCAGTTTAGAGGTATATTTCAGGTTAGTCATAGCAAAAGTTATGGTTAGGGCTATGGTTAGGGGAAGGTTTAGGGCTAAAACTAGGGCAGGGCTTTAGCTAGCATTAGGGATAGGTTTAGGGTTAAGGTTAGGCTTAGGGTGTGGTTTTTTGTTAGTTCTAATTTTAGGCTAGGGCTAGAACTAGGACTAAGGGTAGTACTAGGGTCAGCACTAGGTTAGGATTAAGTTTACAGCTAGGGTTAAGATGTAGTTTATGGTAGTGCTATGATTAGGTATATGATTAGAGTTAGTGTTATCACTAGTGGGAGGGCTAAAGCTAGAGTTATGATTAAGTTAGGGTTTAGATTAGGGTTAGGGCTAGTTTTAGGGATAGAGGTAGGAATAGGGATAGGGATAGGTTTCTGGTTGCAGGTTGGGTTAGGTTTAGGGGATAGAGTTAAGATTATGGAAAGGTCTATAGCCAGGGCTACAGCTAGTAGTTTGATACAGTCCATGTTAGGTTTAGAGTTAGACCTATGTTTAAGTTTAGAATTTGGTTATGGTTAGTTTTACATTAGGGCTAGAGTTATGTTTACATTAGGATTAGTGTTATGGTTAGGGTTGTGTTTTTGGTTAGTGTTAGGACTAGGAGTAGGACTAGGACTAGGTCTAGTACTAGGTTTAGGGATAGATTTAGTGTCTAGGTTACAACAAGGCTAGAGTTATGTCTAGGTGTTGTAGGGTGTTGTTTAGGTTTAGGGTACAGCTACATCTAGGGCTCATGTTAGGTTAGTGCTATGGTTAGAGTTACAGTTAGGGTTTGGGGTAGGATTAGGGTTATGGTTAGATTTAGAATTAGGGTTAGGATTAGGGATAGGTTTAGAGTTAGGTCTTGAGTTAGGAGTAGAAGTAGTACTAGGGCTAGTGTTAGGTCATGGATTGGGTTTGGGGCTAGGACTGGGTACTGGACTAGGTCTAGTGTTAGGGTTAGGGTTAGGGTTAGGGATAGGTTTAATTCTATGGACAGTGATAGGATTAGTCCTATTGGTGGGGCAAAGTCTTGGTCTAAGGATAGGGATTGGACTAAGGTTATTGATAGTGTTATGATTAGGGCTAGGTATAGGTCTAGGTCTAGGGTTAGGTTAGGATTATGGTTAGGGTTAAGGTTAGTATCACTGATAGGTCTATGGCTAGGTTTAGGAATAGGGTTAGGGTTAGTTATAGGGTTAGGGTAAATGTTAGACCTAGGGTTAAGATGAGGTTTTGGACTAAGGCTATTTCTTAGGCTAAGGCTATGATTATTGTTAGGGGTAGGGTCATGGTTAGGGTTAGGGTTAGGGAGAGTTTTATGTTAATGTGTAGGGCTCAGGCTTATGCCAGGACAAGAATTTGGGAAAGTGCTAGGGTTAAGGTTATTGCTAAATCCAGGGAATGTGTTAGGGTTAGGGTTGGATTAGGGTTAGTGTTAGGGTTATGTTTGTTTTTGATTTAGAGATGGGGTTAGGTTAGGGTTAGTGATAGGGATAAGGTTAATTTTAGGGCTATGGCTCGCTTTAGTGCTAAGGCTAGCTCTAGGGCTTGGAGGAGGACTATGTCTAGGATGTGTCAGGTTTAGAGGTATGTCTAGGGATAGAACTTGGACTAGTTAAGGACTAGGATTAGAGTTAAGGCTAGGGTTAAATTTAGGTTTAAGGATTGCACAAGGACTAGTACATGTTCTCAAGTTAACATTGCGATTAGGATTAAGGTTAGGGTTAGTGCTAGGTATCAGTCTAGGGCTAGCATTAGGGTTCAGCCTTTGTTAGGGGAAGATTAAGTTTAGGGCTAGGGATAGGTTTAGGTTTAAGGATAGGGTTAGGGGTAAGTTTGTTGCTATGGCTATGGCTAGGGTTAGGGTTAATGCTAGGCCTAGAATTTGCCTAGGATTCCAGTCAGCATTAGTATTTAGGTTAGGATTAGGTTTGAGTTAGGGTGTGGGCTAGAGTTAGAATTAGAGGTAGGTAAGGTATAGTCTAGGGATAGGGTAAGGGTTAGAGTCAAATGTTAAAATTAGGGCTTAGGTTTTTGCTAGGTCTAGGGACAGGGCTAGGGTTAGTATTACTTTTATTGTTAGGTTTAGTGTTAGGGAAAGGGTTACTTTTGTGGGTTAGGGTTTTGCTTAGGGGTAGGACTGGAGATTGGGCTATGGCAGGTTTCGTGCAATGGTTAGTGTTAGGGTGAGGGATAGGGTTAGGTTTAGAGGTGTAACTAAAGATTGGGATATGACATGTTATAGGGCAAGGGTTAGGGCTAGGGTAAGCATTAGCTTTAGTGTAAGGTTATGGGTTAGGACTAAGGACAGCCTTGGTGTTATGATTAATGTAAGGTTTAGGATTAGGTTTAGAGTTGGAGTTAGGATTAAATCTAGGGTTTATGTTTAAAGATAGGGTGAGCTTTAGTTTAGGACTAGGGTTAGGGCAGGTCTAAGCCTAGGGCTAGTGTTACAGTTAGTGTTAGGATTAGGGTAAGGATTAGGGTTAAGGTTAGGCTTTGAGTTAGTGTTAGGCTTAGGGATTGGGTTAGGGTTAAATTTAGGTTTAGGATTTGTGCTGGCGCTAAGGCTTGTGAAAAGGTTATGGTTAAGGTTAGTGTTAGGGTTAGAGCCAATGTTAGAATTAGGGTTATGGTTTAGCTAGGAGTAGGTTTAGGTTTAGGGTTAAGTGTTGGGCAAGAGGTAGATCTAAGGTTAGTTTATATTTAGAGTTAGGGTTGAGTTTAGGGTTGGGGCTGGGATTAGGTTTAATGTTAGGTTCAGTGTTAAGGTTTTGGTTAGGTTTAGGATTAGTGTTAGGTCTAGTGTTAGGGTTCTGGCTAAGGCTAATTCTAGGGCTAGTTTTAACGTTAGTGATAGGTTAAGAATTAAGGTAGGGCTAGTTCTGGGGTTAGGGTTATGATGTGGTTTAGGGCAAGTGTTAGGGTTTGTGTATCATTAGGGCTAGGGTTATGGTTAGTGCTAGGCCTAGGGCTAAGGCTAGTTTGCTGTTAGCATTAAGGTTAGCATTAGGGTTATGTTTAGGAGTAGGAGTAGGGCTAAGGTTAGAGTTTAGGATGGGGTTAGGAGATAGGGTTAGGGTTAGGGCAAGTCTTGGGCTAAGACTTTGTTTAAGGTTAGGATTACAATTATTATTATGCTTAGGATTAGGTCTAGGACTAAATTCAGGTTGTGATTGAGGTTAGGGTTAGGGTAAGTGTTGGTTAGTTGAAGTCTAGTATTAGGTTTAGGGTTATGGTTATAGTTAGGTTTATGGTTAGGGTTAGTGTTAAGGCTAAGACTAGGATTAAGACTAGTTCTATTAGTAGGTTTAAGGATAGATTTAGAGTCAAGGTTAGGGCTAGTGCTAGGTCTAGGAGTAGGGTAAGATTTCAGGTTAGTGCTAGAGTTCATTTTAGGATCAGAATTAGGATTAGGGTTAAAGTTATGTTTAGGAGTAGGAGTAGTTTGGGCTAGGGCTAGAAATAGGCTACCACTAATTTTAGTGTTAGGGTTAAGGGATAGAGATATGGCTAGTATTAGGGTTAAGGTTTGAGTTAGTGTTAGAGGTAAGGAGAGGGCTACTCTAGTGGTAGGATTAGGGTGGTGATTTTGTTTGATCTTGGGTTATTGCTAGTGTTAGAATTTGGGTTAGGTGAGGGTTAGATTTATCATTGGGGTTATGGTTAGGATTAGATATAGGGTTAGACTGAGGGCTAGAATTAAGAATTAAGGTGTTAGGGTAAGAGTTAGGCCTAGGATTTGGACTAAGGGTAGTGTTAGGACTATGTTTATTGTGGAGTATAGAGCCCCAGTTAGGTTTAGGGTTATGGTTATGGTTAGGGCTAAAGTTAGGGATAGTGTTAGGAATATGTTTAGGCCTAGGCCATGTCAGGGCCAAGATAGGGCTAGAGTTAGGGCTATGTTTAATGTTAGGGTTATCTTTAGGATTAAGTCCAGGGTTAGGTTTCAGGTTAGGGTTAACGCTACAGTTAGGGTTATGGTTAGAATTAGTGTTAATGTTGGCATTATTTTAGGGCCAGAGCTATGGGTAATGTGGAGGTTAGGGCTTGTGCTAGGAGTAAGGTTAGATTTAGATATAGGTTAAGTTTTGGTTATGGTTAGGAGTAGGGTTAAGATAAGGACTAGTGTTTGATTTAGTAGTAGGACTAGGACTAGGGTTAGGGGTAGGGTTAGTGATAGGGCTGGAGTTCGGATTAGATATAGGTTTAGGGTTAGGATTAAAGATAGGACTAGTCTTAGGTTTATAACTAGTGTTAGGTTTTGGGTTAGATTAGTGTTGGTGTTCACATTGGTGTTAGACCTATAGTTATGTTTTAGAGTAGGGTTAGTGTTAAGTTCAGGGCTACCATTAAGGTGGGGCTAGGTCTAAGGTTAGGGTTACAGTTATGGTTAGGTTAGTTAGGTTTAGCATTAGGATTAGGGCTAGGATTAGTATTCAGTTTAGGCCTAGAGCTGGGACTAGGGCTAGGTTTACATTTATTGTTAGTGTGTTAGGGTTAGTGTTATGATTAGGTTTAGAGTTCATTTTAGGTTCATGTTTATAACTAGGTTTATGGATAAAGTTGGGGTTAGGGTTAGGGCTCAAGATAGAACAAGTGTTATATGTGATTTAGGGCTAGTGCTTAGGTTAGGTGGAGGTTTATGGTTAGGGTTAGTGTTAGTGCTAGGCCTATGACAGAGCTAGGCTTAGAGCTTGCATTAGTTTTAGGGTTGGGTTTAGTGTTATGGTAGCATTTGTGCTAAAGATGGGGGTAGGATTAGGAATAGGGCTATGGCTAGGGTTAGGGCCACTTGTTAGGGGGTTAGGTTAAGGTTAGTGTTAGGGTTAGGGATGATGTTAGGGTTGGTTTTTGGATTAGGTTAGGGTTAGAATTAGGGTAACATAAGGGTTGGGTGTGGTAAGATTAAGGTTAGATAGGGTTAGAGGTAAGGTTAGGATTAGGGCTATGGCTTGGTCTAAGGCTAGGGCTAGGGCTAGGGCTGGGTTGGGGGTTGAGTTTGGGTTTGGGTTTGGAATTGGGGTTAGCATTAGCATTAGGTTTAGGTTTAAAGTAGGGGTAGAGGAAGGCTATTTTTGGTTTGGGTTTAGGATTAGGGTTATGGTTAGTTTCAGGGCTAGTGCTACAGCTAGAGTTAAGTTTAGGGATATGGTTGGGACTAGTGTTGGGATGAGGTTGGTGTTGTGGATGGGTTTGGGGTTAGTTTTAGGGTTTAGGGTTAGTGTTAGAGTAGGGTTAGGATTGTGTTTACCGTAGGGTTAGTGTTAGGGTTAAGGTTAGATTTAGTTTAAGTTTGTTGTGGCTTTAGGATTGAGGTTGAGGTTGAGGCTCTGGTTGGAGTAAGGAGTTTTGGTCAGTGTTAGGGTTAATGGTAGGGTAGTAATAGGGTAACAGAGTGGGAATGTTAGGGCAGGTTTGAGTTGGGTATAGTTAGGTTAGTTGCTATGATTGGGGTTGGGTTCAGGATTGTTTTTAAGGTTAGGTCATGATTAGGGTTTAGTTATGGTTAGGTTAGGGTTAGGGTTAGATTTAGATTAGATTAGGTTAGAGTTGGGGTTAGGGTCCATCAGGGTTATTTTTGGTGTTGGGGTTGGGGCTGTGGTTGGGGTTAGGAGTTGTGATTAGTGTTATGGTTAGGGTTATTGTAGGCATCAGGGTAGGGTACAATAGGTTTACAATTAAGGTTAGGGTTAGATTAAGTGTAAGGTTAGGTTAGGGTTAGGGTTAAGGTTGCAGTTAGGTTTAGGGTTAGGATTATGTTTAGATTTAGTATTAGGGTTGGATTAGGGTAGGATTATGGTGAGGGTTAGGGTTAGGTTTGTTGTTTTGGCTGGGGTTGGTTTATGGTTATGGTTAGGAATAGGTTTATGGTTAGGATTAGCATTGGGTTTGGTGGGTTAGAGTTAGGCTTAGGGTTAAGTTTATGTTAGGGTTATGTTAGGGTTGTGTTATGGTTAGGGTTATGTTTTGGATTAGAGTTTGTGTGAGAGTTCAGTTTAGGGTTAAGGCAGGGTTAGGTTTAGGTTGTTGTTAGGTTGGGGTGTGTGTTAAGATTAGGTTTAGAGTTGGTTTACAATAATGTTTGGGTATGGTTAGAGTTAGGCTAGAGTGGCTAGGGTTAGTGCTATGGCTGGAGTTGGTGTGGTCATGGTTGTTTTGGGGTTGTGGTTGAGGTTAGGAGATGGGTTGAAGGTTAATGTTAGTGTTATCATTATGAGTATGGGTAGAGGTAGGGTAGGGTAGGGTTAGGGTTTGGGCTGGAGGTATGACTATGTCTTGTGGAATAACTTTGTTAGGGTTAGGGTTAAGTTTAGGATTGAGGTTGGGGTTAGGTTTAGGGTTAGACTTAAGTTTAGGGTTAGAGTTAGGGTTAGGGTTGGGTTTGGGATTAGGTTTGCATTGAGGTTGGGTTAAGGTTAGTGTAAGGTTTAATATTAGGGTTGGGTTTTTTCAGAGTTGGGGTTAGCTTATGGCTCAGGTTAAGTTTGTCTTATGTTTATGGTAGTGTTAGGGTTAGTGTTAGGGGTTTTGTTAAGGTTTAGTTGGGATTAGGATTAGGGTTAGGGTGGGTTATGTTAGGGTTAGGGTTAGGATTGCAGCTGGGGTAGGGTTAAGTTTAGGGTTTGTGTTAAGGTTATGCTTATGGTCTGGGTTAGGGTTAGTTTTAAGGACCTTAGTTAAGACTAAGCCTATGGCTTGGGCTAGGTCAAAGGCTAGGGTTAGTGTTAGGGTTGTGGTTGGGGTTAAGATTAGGGTTGGGATAGATTTAGGGGTAGGTTAGTGTAAGATTGGGGTAGAGTTCTTTTTAAGGTTGAGTTTTGGGTTCTTGTTAGGGTTGTGGTTTGATATATGTTGGTTTAGGTAGAATTAGTGTTGTTGTTATGTTTGTGTTTGGGATTAGGTTTAGGATTAGTGTTAGAGTTAGGTTAAGTCTAGGGTTGTGGCTAGGGATTGGGCTAGTTTAGGGTTAGGGTTAATGTTACTTTAGAGTTCTGTGAGGATTAGGTTTAGGTTTAGGTTCCTTGTCAGGTTAGGGTTTGGGTTGTGCTTGAGTTTGGGTTTGAGTTAAGTTTAAGGTTAATGTTAAGGTGAGGGTAGTGTCAGGGTTAAGGTTAGGGATATAGTAGGGTCAGTGTTAGGTTAGGGTTAAGTTTATCCTTAGAGATAAGGCTAGTGTTAGGGTTAGGGTTATCATACCACTATGATTAGGGTTAGGATTAGTGATAGGGTTGTGTTATGGGCAGGGTTAACATTGTTGTTAAGGTTAGGTTTGTGATTAAGGTTAGTGTTAGAGGTAGGAATGGCTTATGGTAAGGTTAGGGTTAAGGTTAGCTTTAGGATTTAGGGCTAGGTTTGTCGTTTGGGTTGGTGTTGAGATAGGGTAGGATTAAGGTAGTCATGGTTAGAGTTATATTTAGATTAGTGTTAGGTTAGTGTTGGGGTAGCATTTGGCTTGGGATATCCTTAGGTTTAGGGTAATTGTAAGGGTAGAACTATGGTTAGAGTTAGGGCTAGTGCCAGGACTGGGGTGTGGTTTTGGGTTTGCCTGTGTTTGGGATTAGGATTAGTATTAAGTTTAGTGTTAGAGTTAGGGTTATGGCTAAGGGTAGGGGTTGGGGTAGGGCTAGTTCTACATCCAGTGCTAAGGGTAGGGTTAGTGTTAGGGTTAGGGTAGGGTTAGGGTTAGTGATACTGTTATGGTTTGGATTACGGCAGGGTTAGGGTTAGGGATAGACATAGGCATTGGAGATAGGGTTGGTGTAAAGAGTTTTGGTTAGGGTTACGCTTAGGATTGTTGTTAGTGTGAGGTTGGGAATATGGTTAGAATTATGTTTTGGTTAGGTGTAGGGTGTGGTTAGGGTTAGTGTTATGTTAGGGTTAGGGTTAGGTTTCACTTTGCGTTAGGTTTAAGTTAGGGTTAGAGCTTGGGTTAGTGTAGGGTAGGTTAGGGATAAGGTAGGGTTATGGTTGGGGTTATTGTTAAGATAAGGTGTTGGTGTTTGGGATTGGTTTGTGTTAATGTTAGGGTGGGATTGAGGTTGTGGTGGGGTTAGGGTTTTAATAAGGACTTAGTGTTATTGTTAGGGTTGGAGTTGTGCTTTGGTATGGGTTAGAATTAGTGTTAGGCATTTGGTAGGTTTGGGGTTGTTTTTGGAGTAGGGTTGAGGTAAGGAGTAAGGGTTAAGTTTGGGTTGGGTTTGGGTTAGGATTATTGTTAGGGATAGGGTTGGGTTGTGATTGTGGTTAAGGGTAAGGAGTTGGTGCTGGCGTTGGGTTTTGGTTATGTCCGTGTTTAGGGCTAGAGCTCTGATATGGTTATGAGTTTAGATGATATGATGTAGAGTAAGGGATATGGTTAGAGATAGGGTTATGGTTAGGGCTATGTTTAGTTTTAGGGATAAGGATAGGTTTATATAGGTAAGGTTTAGGGTAAGAATTAGAGTAAGTGTGAGTGTTAGGGTTAGTTTTAGCATTTAAGCTTTTTACATTAGTGTAAGGGATTAAGGTTAGGGTTACTGTTAATGTTAAATTAGTGCTAGGGGTAGGGTCATGATTAGATTACTGTTAATATAGGGTTATTATTAGGGTTCACTTTAATACTAGGGTTAGGGTTTGTTTATGACAGGGTAGGATTTGTTTATGACAGGTGTGGATTAGGGTTAAGATTAAGGTTAATCTAGCTCTAGTGTTAGTGCTAGTGTTAGGATTAAGATAGGTCTACGTTTAGATTTAATGTTAATGTCGGGTTTGGTTTGGGACTAGTATGTAGGATTGGGGTAGGATCAGTGTTAGGGTTAAGTTTAGGGTGATCGCTAAGTTTAATGTTAAGGCTAGGTGTAAGTTTTGAGCAAGGTTCAGGATTAGAGTTTGAGTTAATGTAGGGTTTAGGGACTAATGTGTAGGATTAGGGTTAGGGTTAGGTTATGGTTAGGGTTCAACCCAGTGCTAGGATTAGGGCTAAGGATAGTGCTAGGTTTAGAGTTTGGATTAAGGTTAGGGTTACAGTTATGGTTAGGAATTAAGGTGTAGGGTTACATTTAAGGCTAGTGTTAGTGTTAGTGTTCAGGTTTGGTTTGGGTTAAGGTTTCAGACCTGGCTAGGGTTATGGATAGGGTTAGAGTATGTGTTATGGTAAAGATTAAAGCCAAGTCTGTGGTTAGCATTAGGGTTAGAGTAAGTCTAGTTTTAGGCTTTATAATTTAGTGGTTATGGGTTGTGGTTAGGGTATGAGTTAGGGCTAGAGTCAATATTACAGTTATAAAAAAGTAAATAAAGCCAACTTAGTTAGAATGTTGATCATCATGCAATAAGTGTTAACTCTCTGAATTAACTTGTGGTCTGTGTTTTATCAGATTTCTCTCCATGTATCATAATTTGCATCTCAGGCTCATTCATGTGACTCATAATCATCAATTATGATCTATCACTAAGAAGTATGGTGACCTCCTGCACAAGTTTCAACTTTATGTATTAAGTATGCGTTTCATAGGATTTTTTCCATCTCTCTCTGTTTTCAAAGTAAAGTCAATTTTATTTTGGCTCTTAGTGGTCTGCAAAGCTCTATGGCTAAAATCATGTAACTGTCATTCTAAACCATTATGTGATTCCAGTTTGGGTTTTGGTTAGCACTAATTAGTGTTAGGTTTATGATTAGTATTAGCTTTAGGGTTATGTTTCCTTGGAGAGAGTTTTAGGATTTGGACTAAGGCTAGGCTTAGGGTTAGGACTAGGTTTTGAGTTAGGGAAAGGATTAGGGTTCCTTACAGTTTGAGTTAGGGCTCCTCAGTTTTAACATTAGGGTTAGAATTAGGGTAGAGCTAGGGATAGGGTTAGACTTAGGGCTAGGGTTATGATTACAGCTAGGGTTAGGGCAAGTGCTATGGCTACACTTAGGGTTAGGACTAGGGCTAGGGTTAAGTTTTGGGCTAGGGATATGATTTAAGGTTTAGGGTTAAGATTAGGTTTGTTGATATAGCTAGTGGTACAGTTAGGGTTTAAGCTTTAGGCAGTAGGGCTAGGGGTTATGGTTTATGATACTGTTAGCAGTAAGATTAAGGTTAGTCACAGGATTAGGATTAGAATTAAGGTTAGAGTTATGGGTTATGGCTAGGTTTATGGCTACAGATGGATTAAATTTGAATTTAGGGATTAAGGCTATGGTCATAGTTAGAATTAAGGTTTAGGTTTAGGGTCATCACTAGGGTTAGAATACAGTGAGAGTTATTAGTAGGATTGTCATTTGTTAGTGTTAAACTTAGGGTAAAAGTTAAGGTAAGGGTTATGGTTAGGTTTATGTCTAGGATTTGGTTTAGGTCTGTGGGTTGGCTTGAGTTTAGGGTTAGTGATATGGTTAGGTTTAGGTTTAGGGTGAGGGCTGGTGTTATGGTTTGACTTGGTTTAGGTTTAGGGTAAGCGTTAGGGTTAGGGCTAGGTTTAAGAGTAGGTCTAGAGTGAGGACTAATATAGGTTAACATTAAGATTTAGGGATTAGGGTTTAGTGTTAGTATTAGGGTTAGTGTTCCTAAAGTTTAGTGTTATGGTCAGCATTAGGGTTCCTTAGGGTTAAGTTTAGAGTTAGGATAAATTTAGGATTTGTATTCTTTAGGGTTAAGGTTAGGGTTATGGTTAGGGATAGTGTTACTGTTCCTTAGGTTTAAGGTTAGTGTTAGGGTTAGGATTATTGTTAGGGCTTGGTCTAGGCTTAGCAATAGGAATAGGGTAAAGGTTTGTTTAGAATTAGCTATAGGTTTAGAGTCAAGGTTAAGTTTATGTTAAGGTCTAGAATTTTAGTTATGATTATGGTTAGGACTCCTAAGGGCTAGGGTTAGGGATAAGATTTCTTAGGGTTAAAGTTAGGGTTTGGGCAAAGGTTTGGATGTGTTAGGGTCTGGGTTCTGGTTAGGGTTAGAGTTGGGTTAAGGCTAGGTTTACCATTAGGGTTAGATAAGGGATGGTTTTAGGTTTTAAAATTTAGGGGTTTTGCTTAGGTGTTTGGTCAGGGTAAGGGTTAGAGATAGAGTTAAGTTTATGGTTTTAAACAAAAATGTATAAATAAAACTAACTTAGTAAAAAAGTTGACCCTGCTGCATTAGGGTCAACTATCAGAATTAATTCTTGGTCTGTGGATGAAAAGATTTCTCTCCATCTATCACCATTTGCTTTTCCAGCTCATTCATTATAGTTCATAATGATCAATTATGATCTATGGTGAAAAAGCATGGAATTGCCTTTCTAAAATCAACGTAGCTACATGGTTTACCTTCTTGCCCACTTTTCAACTCTGTGAATTAAGTCTTAGTTTTGTGGGATTTATCTCCATCTATCACTGTTTTCAAAATGAAGCAACACTTATTTTGTCTCTTAATGGTCTACCACGCTCTATTGCTAAGAAGAATGTTACTGTCATTCTAAACCAACTGTGGATTCTGGTTTGGATTTGGGTTAAGTTTAGGGTTAGCATTAGCTTTAGGGTTATTTTTCCTTAAGGTTAGATTTAGGTTTAGAGTTAGAGGTAGGATTTAGGATTAGTGTTAGGAGTTATGGTTTAGTCTTCAGATACGTTTAAGCATTATGGTTAGGATAAGGTTTAGGGTTCATTTGAGTTAAGTTTAAGTTTAAGGTTAGTGTTCTTTAGGTTTAGGGATAGAGCTAGGATTAGGGTTAGGACTAAGTTTCATGTTAGACCTAGGGCTAGTGTTGAAAGATAGGTTTATGGTTATGGTTGTGGAGAGGGTTAGGGTTTGGATTAGGCCAAGGATTGGGTCTATGGTTTGGGTTATGCTTAGTGTTAGGGTTAGAGTTCCTCAGGGTTAAGGTTAAGGTTATTACTAGGATTAGAGTTAAGTATAGGGTTACAGTTAAGGATAGGGTTACTCTGGTTTAGGCTTATAGGTAGGGTTAGGGCTAGAGTTAAGGCTAGGGTTAATTTTAGGACTTGGGATAGGGTTAGGGTTCTTTAGCAATACGGTTAGATATTATTAAGTTAGGGTTATTGTTATGTTTAGGGCCTAGGTTATGGTTAAGATTAGGGCTAGGGTTAGGTTTAGTTAATGTAAGATTTGTGTTTGTGGGAGTGGCACTGGTGGGATGGGGAGGTGGCAGGAAAAAGTGTAGGAGGATGAATATGGTGCAAATAATGTATACACAGGTATGGAAATACAATAATAATACCTCTTTAAACTGTTCCAGGAATCAGAGGAGGGAGGATGTAAGACAGAAGTGAAGGGGGTGCAGTCAAGTATGATATATCTGATACATTGTAAGAACTTTGTAAATGTTGCAATGTACCCCCAGCTTGTGAAACAATTATAAAGGAAACTTTAGAAAAAGATTAGAGTTCACCAGTGTTTGGAATTAAGGTTAAGGTTGAGATTTGGTTTCAGGTTTTTGTTTGGGCTAGTCTTGGGTTTCCCAGGGAAGGTTCATGGTTTGGGTTAGGGATAGTGTTTCTTGGGCCTAGTGTTAGGGATAGGGTTTGGTTGGGTTTTGGGTTAGAGTTAAAGTTAAGTTTAGGGTTAGGGCTTCTTTTAGGGTTCTTTAGTGTTAGGGTTAGGGTTCCTTAGGTTTCAGCTATGGTTAGGTTCAGGTTTAAGTCTAAGACTATGACCTGTTTTAGGGCTAGGGATAGGTTAGGTTAGACTTATTATTGGTAGGCCTAGGGATAAGGTTAGGTTTAGTGTTTAGGGTCTAGGGTCAGGGTTCAGGTTAGGGTGACCTCTCCTAAGTGATAGAATTAGAGTTAGGGTTAGGGGAAGGATTACTATTTGGGTTAAATTTTGAGTATGGGTTCATGTTAGGGTTAGGATTTGGGTTAGGTATAGGACTAGTGTTAGTATTAGGGTTAGGAGTAAAGTTAGGGGTAGAGTTACAGTTAGGCTTAGGATTTGCACTTCATTGGTTAATGTTAGTGGTTGAAGTAGGGGAAAGTTATGGCTAGAGAAATTGTTAGGATTTTTTAATAAATAAATAAAACCAACTTTGAAATTTTACTATCCTGCAAGTACCAGCCTTTAGGAATTAACTCTGTGGTCTGTGTTTCATAAAGTTTCCCTTCATCTCTCACCATTTTATTTCAGGCAATTTCATTGTAGCTCATTATTGTCAGTCATGATCTACAGCACAGAATCATGTAATTGTCATTCTGAAATCAATGAGTTTACTAGATTGACCTTCATGTACATGGTTCAACTGTATGAATTAAGTCTTTGTGTCAAAAAAAAAAAACCATTGTGGCTCACATTTCATGATAAAGCGAGAACACACAAGTGATGTATGAGGATAGGTAAGACACCTAAAAAAGTAGATAGCATTTGTTGCCCTCAACACAGAGAAACTAAAGCAGAAATTTTAAAGCAACAGAGGTCAATAGGAGAAGAGGACCAGGAACTAGAGAAAAGGTTAGTTCAAGAAGAATTAACTTAGTAGGTAACACACTTGCACAGGAAATCAATGCTAGTCAACTCCCTGTACAGCTATCCTTATCTCAACTAGCAAAAAGTCTTGGTCCTTCCTATTATTGCTTATACCCTCTCTTTAACAAAATTAGAGATAAGGGCAAAATAGTTTCTGCCGGGTAGCAAGGGGGTGGGGGGGAGAGAGTGGGGGGTATGGAAGGGGGTGGGGAAAAGGGGCAAAAATGACCCAAACATTGTATGCATGTATGAATAAAATAAAAAATTTTAAAAGCCAACAAAAGCAAATATAAAAAAAGTCTTTATGTCATAGGATTTCTTTCCATCTATCACCATTTTCAATGTGAAGCCACATTCATTTTGGCTCATAATGGTCTGCTATGCTCTAAGGCTGAGAAGAATGCAACTGTCATACTAAACCAGCTTGGAAAGTTAGATTTAGGGTTAGGTTTAAGCTCAGGTTTATGGTTGTGGTTAGAGTTAGGAGTTAGGAATTAGGGTCAGGGTTAGGGTTAGGGTTAAGGTTGTGGTTAGGAGTTAGGATGAGGGGTAAGGTTAGGAATAGGGCTAGGGATCACTAGGGTCATTGTTAGTGATAAGGTTAGGATTCAGGTTTGGGGTCAGGTTCAGGTTAGTGTTCTGGTTTGGATTAGGGTTCAGTTATGGGTTAGGGTTTGGGTTCATATTCTGATTAGTGCTCTGTTTAGGTTAGTGTTAGCTTTAGGGTTATGATTCTTTAGGGTTTGGTTTAGAGTGAGCATTAAGGATAGGGTTCCTTAAGGTAGGAAGGGGTAAGGTTCAGGTTATGGTTAGATTTAATGCTAGCCCTAAAGTTAAGGTCAGGGCCATGGCTAGCATTAGGGTTAGAGTTAGGCTTAGCATTAATATTAGGGTTAGTGTTTAGGGTTTAGTGTTAGGATTAGGGGTATGAGTGGCTTTTAAGCTTTAAGCATTAGGTTTAGGGGTAAGGGTTAGTGTTAGATTTATGGTGATCGTAAGGAATAGGGGTAGGATTAGTGTTAAAGTTATTGCTACAGTTATGGTTAGGGCTCAAGTTAAGAGTTATGATTAGGGCTATGGTTAGTTTTATGGTTCATTGTTTTGATTATTATTAAATGTAGAGTTAGGGTAATAGTTCCATAAGCTTAGTTATTGTTAGGATTATGATTAGGGCCTAGGTTTACGTTTAGTGTTAGGGTTTAAGATTAGGTCTTGGATTTGGGTTTAGAGTTTAGAGTTTGGGGTTAGGGTTAGTGTTAAGGTTTAGGTTTTAGGAATTAGTGATAGGGCTTATGAGTGTGAGGGTTTTAGTTAGGGATAGGGGTAGAGTTAGTGCTGGGTTTCAGGTAGAGGTAGGGTTAGGGTTAGGGATCCTTAGGGTGAAGGTTAGGGTAATTTTAAACAAAAATAACCAATGCATCTTCCACAAGGATCAACTCTGCTTTTAAGCCTATAGTCTGTGTCTCATCAGATTTCTCTCCATCTACCAGCATTATCATTTCAGGCATGTTCATCATGGCTCATAAGGGTTAATTATGATCCATGGATTGGGAGCATGTAACTGCCATTCTAAAAATAAATAGATTGAAAGTTGACCAACCTGCACAAAGACTAACTGTAGGAATTAAGTCTGTTTCATAGAATTTCTCCCCATCTATCACCATTCTCGTTTTGTAGCCACATTCATTTTCATTCAGAATGTTCAGTTACACTCTATGAGTTAGAAGTTTGTAACTGCCATTCTAAATCCAACTTAGAAGGTTGACTGTGTTGCACAAGTTTCAACTTTAGGAATGAAGTTAGTGTTTCATTGGATTTCTCTCTTTCTACCACCTTTTATAATGTGAAGATGAATAATGCTCTAATATGCTTTTTAGCTAAGAGGCAAGTAGCTGTTATTGTAAAACAAACTTACTTAGAAGTTTGACCTTCTTGTTCAAAGGCCGCTCTAGGAATTCTGTCTATTTTTTAGGATTTCACTCCATCTGTCTCAATTTTTAATAGCAGTCACATTCATTTTTGCTAATAATTCTCTTTTGTGTTCTATGGCAAAAATGAATATAATTGCCATAATGAATCAAAGATAGTTAGAAGGTAGACCATTCTGCACAAGATTCAATCCTTGGAATTCAATGTTTGGATCATAGAATTTCTATCTATCATCAATTACATTTGTGGGAACATTCATTCTGGGTCATAATGCTTTATTATGCTTTATGGCAAAATATCTTGTAATTGCCATTCTACAACCAACTTAGTGAGAAGGTTATCCAACCTGCACAATATTCTACTCTCAGAATTACATGTGTTTCATAGGATATCTCTCCAACTATCACCTTTTCCAATTTGCATTCAGATTTAGTTTTAGTCATAATGGTCTCACATGCTCTATGGCAAAGTAGTATTTACCTGCCATTCTATAAGCAACTTAGAGGATTTAGCATCCAACATAATATTCAATTCTAGGAATTAAGTGTGTGTTTCATAGGATTTCTGTCCATATATCACCATTGTCAATTTGTGCTCACATTCATTTTTGCTCATAATGGTCTAATATACTCTAGGGCAAAGTACTGCATAACTGCTGTTTTAAAACTAACAATTTTGCAAGGCTGACCATCCTGCACAATGTTCATTTCTCAGAATTAAGTGTATATGTCATAGGATGTCTTTCCATCTATCAGCATTTTAAATTTTCAGTAAAATTCATTTTTACTCATAATACAATATTATGCTCTATGGCCAAGATGCATATAAACAGCTATTCTATCATCAATGTAGTTAGAACATCCTGCACAAGGTTCAGTTCTGAATTAAGGGTTTCATTCATAATATTTCTCTCAATCTATCACCTTTTTCATTTTGGAGCCTCGTTCACTTTGGCTCGTAATGCTCTGTGTCAAAGTACCATGTAATTACTATTCTATAACCAACTTAGTTAGAAGGTTGACTGTCCAACACAAGGTTCAAATATCAGAAATAAGCATGTTTCCATAGGATTTCTCTATATCTATGACAGTTTTCAATTTTTTATCACATTTATTTTTGCTCATAATGGCTTAGAATCATGAAATTCACATTTTAAACCAACTTATAACATTGACCATGCTGCACAAGGTTCAACTTTTGGAGTTGAGTGTGTGTTTCATTGGATTTATCCCCATATATTACCATTTTCTATTTGCACTCACAATTATTTTTGCTTATATGGCGAAGGAGTGTGTAACTGCCATTCTATAGTCCACTTAGTTAGAAGATTGACCATCCTGCACAAGGTTCAATTCATAGAATTAAGTAAATGTTTCTTAGGATTTCTCTCCATGTGTGACCATTTTCAATATGGAGCCACATTCATTTTGGCTCATAATGCACTATTAGACTCTATGGCAAAGAAGCATGTAATTCCCAGTGTATACTCAAATTGATTGGAAGGTGGACTGTCCTGCACAAGGTTCAACTCTCAGAATTAATTATGTGTTCTGTATGACATCTCTCCATCTATCACCATTTTAATTTGAAATCACATTTATTTTTGCTCATTATGCTCTATTACATTCTTTGGGAAAGTCAATATAATTGTTATTTTAAAAATACCTCAGTTAGAAAGTTTACCATCCTACAAAATGTTCAACTCTCAGAAATATGTTTGCTTTTCATAGACTTTATCTCCATCTACCATTTTTTTTAACTTGCAGTCACATTCATTTTTGTTCATAATGCTCTGTTATGCTTTATGGCAAAGAAGCATGTTATTGCTATTCTGAAACCATATTATTTAGAACATTGAGGATCTTCCATAAGGTTAAATTCTCAGAATAAGTGTGTGTTTCCTAGGATTTCTATCTATCTACCATGGTTTTAAAATTTGCATTACATTCATTTTTCTCATAATGCTTTATTAGCCTCTATGGCAATGCAGCATGTAATTGCAATTTTACACCCAACTTATTTAGAAAGTTGCCTGTCTCACACAATGTTCAAATCAGAATTATGTGTGTGTTTTGTAGGATTTAAAACAGTTACAATGTTGTCCATACTACACAATCTTAACTTTTCTGAATTTTGTCTATGTTTCATACTATTTCTCTCCATCTATCACCATTTGAAATTTGTAGTAACATTGATTGTTGCTCAAATGATCTATTATGATCTCGGGCCAAGATGCATGTAACTATCGTTCAAAACCAGGCTCAATAGAAGGCTGATCATCCTGCACAAGGTTCGATTCTCAGAATTAAGTACTCTCTCCATCTATGCCTGATTTAAATTTGCTATCACATGGCAAAGAAATATGTAATTCCCATTACATAATCAAATTAGTTAAAAGGTTGATGGTCCCACACAAGTTTCAACTTTCAGAATTAAGTGTGTATTTCACAGGATTTCTCTCCATCTATCACTATTTTCATTTTGCAATTATACTAATTTTTCTTCACAATGCTCTATTATGCTCTATAGCAAACAGCATAAAATTGGCATTCTAAAGCCAAAGTAATTAGAAACTTGGAAGTCCCACACAAGGTTCATACTCAGAATTAATTGTGTGTTTCATGGGATTTCTATTCATATCACCTTTTAAATTTGCAGTAACACTCATTTTTGCTTATAATATTTTATCATGCTCCGTGACAAATGAACATGTAATTGCCATTATATAACCAACTTAGTTTAAAGGTTGCCCATCTTGCACAATATTCTCCTCTCACAATTATGTGTTTGTTTCATAGGATTTCTTGAGAGAAATTTAAATTTGTGGTCATATTAATTATTGCTCATTATAGTGTAATATGCTCTATGACAAAATAGAATTTATTGCCATTCTAAAACTAACACTGTTGGAAGGCTGTCTGTCCTACACAATGTTCATTTCTTAGAATTATTGTGTATGTTTCACAGGATTTCTCTCTACTTTTCACTATTTTGAATTTGTAGTAGCATTCATTTTTGTTCATAATGCTCTATTGGTCTGTATGGCCAAGATGCACGTAACTGCTATTCTAAACTCAAATTAGTTAGAAGATTAACTGTCTTGCACATGGTTCAATTTTCAGAGTTAAGTTTTTGATTCAATTGATTTCTTTCCAGCTATCACTATTTTCAATATTTAGGTCACATTTGTTTTTGCTCATGATACTTATTATGCTCTATGGCAAGGTAGATTGTAATTGGCATGCTAACACCAATATAGTAAGAATATTGATCAGCCTGCACAGTTTCAACCCTCTGAATTATGTATTTGTTTCATAGGAATTCTCTACATCTATCACCATATTCAAATTGCAGTCACATTCATTTATGCTTATAATACTCTAGTATGCCATTGGTATAGTAGTTTGTAAGTGCCATTCTATAGGCCACTTAGTAGGTTTACCATCCAGCATAACTTTCAATTCTAGAAATTGTGTGTTTCATAGGATTTCTCTCCTTCTATCTCTGTTTTCAATTTGGAACCACAGTCATTTTGGCTCATAATGCTCTATTATGCTCTATGGTAAAGTGGTATGTATTTGCCATTCTATAACTAACTTGGTTAGAAGAGTGACCATTGGCACAAGATGCCAACTCAGAATTAAGTGTGTGTTTCATAGGATTTCTATCACTGTTTTTTAATTTTCAGTCACATCTATTATTGCTCAGAGGCTCAACTATGCTCTGGGGCTAAGCATCTAACTGTCATTTTAAAATCAATGTAGTTAGAAGGTTAAACATCTTGCTCAAAGTTCTATTTTCAGAATTAAGTTTGTGTTAAGAATTTCATGCATATATCACCATTTTAAATTTACCATCACATTCATTTTAACTCATATACCCTAATATATTCTATGGCAAAGTATAATGAAACTAGCATTCTAAAACCAAGTTAGAGAATTGACCACCCTCACAAGGTTCAACCCTCAGAATTAAGTTTATGTTTTTCCAGATTTGTCTCCCTAAATTACCATCTTCTGTTTGCAGTCACATTCATTTTTGCTCATAATGGTCTAATATGCTCTGAGGAAAAGTAGCTTGAACCCCTACAAAATTAAGAGAGTTAGAAAGTTGATTATCTTACACAAGGTTCAATTCATGGATTAAATTAATATTTCTTAGGATTTCTCTTCATGTATCTGAACAGAAATGTATTCCATGTGGAACCACATTCATTTTGGTTAATAATACACTATTATGCTCTATGACAAAGAAGCATGTAATTCCCATTTTATAACCGAATTAATTAGAAGGTTGATGTCCTACACAATGTTCAACTTTCAGAATTGTGTGTTTCATATTATTTCTCTCCATTTGTCAGCATTTTCATATTGCAGCCACATTTGTTTTTGCTACTAATTCTTTATTATGCTCTATGGCAAAGTAGCATGTAATTATCATTATAAAACCACTTTCTAAGAAAGTTGACCATCCTACACAAGGATCAACTCTTAGGATTACATTTGTTTTTCACAGGATTTATCTCCATTTACCACCAATTTTAAATTTGTGGTTATATTCACTTTTGCTCATAAAGCTCTATTATGCTCTATGGCAAAGGAGCATGTAATTTGCATTCTAAAATCAATATGAATAAAATGCACAAGGTTCAACTCTCAGAATTAAGTGTGTGTTTCATGTGTTTTTATATATCTATCACCGTTTTAAATTTGCAGTCACATTTATTTTGCTCATAATGCTCTGTTACACTCTATGGCAAGAGATTATGTAATTTACATTGTAAAACCAACATAATTAGAAGGTTAGTTGTACTATACAAGGTTCAACTTTCAGAATTTCATAGGAATGCTCTCCATTTATCACTAATTTCAATTTATGGTATTATTAATATTTGTTCATAAAACTCTAGTATGCTGTATGACAAATTAGCACTTAACTGTGATTCCAGAGGCAACTTAATTAGTAGATTTAACATCCAGTATAACATTCAATTTTTGGTGTTAAGTGTATGCTTCATAGGATTTCTCTCCAAATATCAGTGTTCTAAATTTGTGGTCACACTCGTTTTTGCTCATAATGGTCTAATATGCTCTATGGCAAAGTATCATTTTATTACCATTCTAAAATTAACACTGTTAGGTTGACAATTCTGCACAAGGTTCAAGTCTCAGGATTAAGTGTATGTTTCATAGAATTACTCTCTATCTATCACCATTTTAAATTTGTGGCAAAATTCATTTTCATTCATAATGCTCTATTATGCTCTATGGGAAAGTTACATATGTTGCCATTATAAAATCTAGTTAGCTAGAAAATTGACCCTTTTGCACAATTTCTGGTTCTCAGAATTAAGGGTTTGATTCATAGGATTTCTCTCCATCTATGGCCATTTTCAATTTGAAGCCATACTCATTTTGGATCGTAATGCTCTACGATGTTTTATGCAAAATAGCCTGTAATTGACATTATATAACCAAATTAGTAGGATTGCCAGCTCTGCACAATGTTGAACTCTCAGAATTAAGGGTGTGTTTAATAATATTTCTATCCATTTATCATCATTTTCAGTTGGCGTTTACATTAAATTTTGTTCAGAATGGTCTAATGTGCTCTACGGCAAAGTTGCATGTAATTAGTATTCTAAAACCACTGTAGTTAGGATGTTGACCATCCTGCACAAGGTTCAACCCTCTAAATTAAGGGTGTGTTTCATAGGAATTTTGTTCACCTAATATCATTTTCAATTTATGGTCACATTTATTTTTGCTCATAATGCTCTAGAATGCTCTATGATAAAGTAGCATTTAGCTGCCATTCTATGAGCAACATAGGAGTTTAACCATCCAGCATAACATTCATTTCTAGGAATAAGTATGTGTTTCATAGGATTTATGTCCATAAATCACTGTTTTTAATTTGTGGTGACATTTATTTTTGCTCTGAAAAATCTGTTATGCACTACAGGAAAGTAGCATGTAATTGGCATTCTTAAAAGCACTTATTTAGAAATTGACTCTCCTTCACAAGGTTCAACTCTTTGAATTAATTGTATGCTTCATAGAGGATTGATCTCCAATTATCACTGTTTTAAATTTGCAATCACATTCATTTTTATTAATAATGATCTATTATGCTCTAGGGTAAAGAAACATTTAAGTAACTTCCAAACCCAATTTAGAAGATTTGCTGTCCTGCACAGAACATAATAGAGCATTATGAGCAAAAATGAATGAGACCAGAAGCATAAAATTGTGATTGATGGAGAGAAATCCTGTGAAACATACATTAACTCAGTGAATGAACCTGTGCAGGAAGGTCAAGCTTCTAACAATGCTGGCTTTACAATGGGATTACATGCTACTTTGCCTTACAGCATATCAGATCATTATGAGCAAAAGTGAATTATTTCAAATTGAAAATCATGATAAATGGAGAGAATTCATATGAAACAACATTTAATTCTGAGGGTTGAACCTTGTGTAGCATGGTCAACCCTCTATGTTTACTTTAGTGTATCTATTACATGCTACTTTGCTGTTGAGCATAATAGAGTATTCTGAACAAAAATGAATGTGACCACAAATTTATAATGGTGATAGATTGAGAGAAATTGTATGAAACTTACAGTCATGATGAGAGTAAACCTTGTGAAGAACAGTCAACCTTCTAATTAAGTTGGTTTTAGAATGTCAATTACTTGCTACTTTGTCATAAAGTGTAACAGAACATTATGAGCAAAAATTAATGTGACTACAAATTTAATGTGGTGATAGATGGCCTGAAATCCTTTGAAATACAGATTATTATTGAGCTGACTCTTGAATGGGATGATCAACCTAACTAAACTGGTTTTATAGTGGCAATTACATGCTACATTGTCATAGAGTTTAATAGAGCATTATGAACAAAAATAAATGTGACTGCAAATTAAAAAGGGTGATTAATGGAGAGAAATACACAGTAGATTCTTCCATCTATGTTGCCTATGGATGGGCCATAGAGGATAATAGAGCATTATGATCAAAATGGAAGTGACCTAAAATTGTAACATGGTGATAGATGGAGAGAATTCGTATGCAATGCACACTTAAATTGAGGGTTGATCTTGTGTAGAACTGTCAACTTTCTAATTATATATACCTGTTACTTTACCAGGGCATTCATTTGTTATGAGCACAAATGAATGTGGCTCCAAATTAAAAATGGTGATAGAGAATTCCTATGAAGCACATATTTAAGACTTAGTGTTGAATCTTGTACAGATGGTCAACCTTCTAACTATGCTGATTTTAGAATGCCCTGTACGTGATACTTTGCCACAGAGCATATTAGAACACCATGAGAGAAATATTATTGACTGCAAATTGAAAGTGGTGATAGATGGAGAGAAATACTATAAAACTCATTCTTTTTTGTGTGTGTGACAATCTCTTTGTTGTATTGTTTTTCTTTCTTTTTATTATTATTTTTATTGTTTTATTATTCATATGTGCATATAAGGCTTGGGTCATTTCTCCCCCATGCCCACAACCCATCCCTTACCACCCACTCTACCCCCTCCATCTCCCCCTACCCCCTCAATACCCAGCAGAAACTATTTTGCCCTTATTTCTAATTTTGTTGAAGAGAGAATATAAGCAATAATAGGAAGGAACAAGTGTCTTTGCTGGTTGAGATAAGGATAGCTATACAGGGAGTTGACTCACATTAATTTCCTGTGCATGTGTGTTACCTTCTAGGTTAATTCTTTTTACTCTAACCTTTTCTGTAGTTCCTGGTCCCTTTTCCTATTGGCCTCAGTTGCTTTTAAGGTATCTGCTTTTAGTTTCTCTGCATTAAGGGCAATATATGCTAGCTAATTTTTTAAGTGTCTTACCTATCCTCACCCCTCCCTTGTGTGCTCTCGCTTTTATCATGTGCTCAAAGTCCAATTCCCTTGTTGTGTTTGCTCTTGATCTAATGTCCGCATATGAGGGAGAACATATGATTTTTGGTCTTCTGGGCCAGGCTAACCTCACTCAGAATGATGTTCTCCAATTCCATCCATTTACCAGTGAATGATAACATTTCATTCTTCTTCATGGCTGCATATGAATTTAAAAAACTCTAATAAATTTGAAAATCTCAAAGAAATGGACAGATTTCCAGAAACATACAACTACCCAAAACTGAACCAAGAGGATATTAATCACCTGAATAGATCTATAACACAAAAAGAAATTGAAGCTGCCATCAAGAGCCTCCCAAAACAGAAAAGTCCAGGACATGACAGATTCACTGCTGAATTCTATCAGACAGTTAAACAACTAATACCAACTCTCCTTAAACTGTTCCACAAAATTGAAAGGGAAGGAACACTGCCTAACTCATTTCATAAAGCCAATATTACTCTCATCCCAAAACCAGACAAAGACTCCTCCAAAAAGGAGAACTACAGGCGAATTTCCCTAAAGAATATGGATGCAAAAATAATCAATAAAATAATGGCAAACCGAATCCAACAACACATCAGAAAGATCATTCACCATTATAAAGCTGACTTCATCCCAGAGATGCAGGGGTGGTTCAACATATGCAAATCTATAAATGTAATACAGCACATCAATAGAAGCAAAGACAAAAACAACTTGATCATCACAATAGACACAGAAAAAGCCTTTGACAAGACCCAACACCACTTCATGATAAAAGCTCTAAGAAAACTGGGAATAGGAGGAATGTACCTCAAGATTGTAAAGACTATATAAGACAAACCTACAGCCACATAAAACTTAATGGTGAAAAATGAAACTTTCCCCCTAAAATCAGGAATAAGACAAGGGTGCCCACTATCCTCACTCCTGTTCAACATAGTACTGAAATTTCTAGCCAGAGCAATTAGGCAAGAAGAAGAAATAAAAGGAACACAAATAAGTAAAGAAAGAGTCAAAATATCCTTATTTTCAGACCATATGATCCTATACCTTAAAGACCCAAAAAACTCCACCCAAAAACTCCTAGATACCATAAACAGCTACAGTAAGGTGGCAGGATACGAGATCAATGTACAAAAACCATTAGATTTTTTATACACCAACAATGAACAAACTGAGAAGGAATACATGGAAACAATTCGATTCATAATAGCCTAAAAAAAATCCAATACCTAGGAGTAAATTTGACAAAGGATGTGAATGACCTCTACAAGGAGAATTATAAACTCCTGAAGAAAGAGATCAAGAAAGAATACAGAAGATGGAAAAATCTGCCATGCTCATGAATCAGTAGAATCAACATAGTAAAAATGGCTATACTACCAAAAGCAATCTACATTTTTAATAAAATTTCCATCAAAATCCCAACGACTTTCATCACAGAGATTGAAAATTGTACCCTAACGTTCATTTGGAAACACAAGAGACCACAAATAGCCAAGGCAATACTCAGCAAAAAGAGCAATGCTGGAGGTATCACAATACCTTACTTGAAAATATATTACAAAGCATTACAATAAAACAGCATGGTACTGGCACAAGAACAGACATGAAGACCAGTGGAACAGAATAGAGGACCCAGATATGAATCCATAAAACTATACCTACCTTATTTTTGACAAAGGTGCCAAAAATATACGATGGAGAAAAGACAGCCTACTCAACAAATGTTGCTGGGAAAAGTGGTTACCCATCTGCAAGAAACTGAAACTAGATCCATGTCTATCACCCTGTACTAGTATCAACTCAAAATGGAAAAGGACCTAAATATCAGACCTGAAACTCTGAAGTTACTACAGGAAGGAGCAGGAAACACTCTGGAACAAATAAGAATAGGCAAAGACTTCCTCAATAGAACTCCAGCAGCCCATCAACTAAGAGAAAGGATGAATAAATGGGACTTCATAAAATTAAGAAGCTTCTGCACAACAAAAGAAATGGTCTCTAAACTAAAAAGACCACCCACAGAGTGGGAGAAAATACTTGCCAGCTATACATCAGACAAAGGACTGATAACCAGAATATACTGGGACTGTCCCAAAATCAATGAACCAATTAAGAAATTGGCAACTGAACTAAACAGAACTTTTCAAAAGAAGAAAATCAAATGGCCAAAAAACACATGAAAAAATGCTCACCATCTCTGGCCATAAAGGAAATGCAAATCAAAACCACACTAAGATTCCACCTCACTCCTGGTAGAATAGACATTATCAAAAACACAACCAACAAGTGTTGGCGAGTATGTGGGGAAAAAAGGAACCCTCGTACACTGCTGGTGAGAATGCAAGCTGGTGCACCCACTCTGGAAAAATATTTGGAGACTTCTTAAAAATCTAAACCTAGACCTGCCATATGATCCAGCAATCCCACTGCTGGGTATATACCCAAAGGAATAGAACACAGGTTACTCCAGAGGCACCTGTACACCCATGTTTATTGCAGTACTATTCACAATAGCCAAGTTATGGAAACAACCAAGATGCCCCACTACTTATGAATGGATCAAGAAAATGTGGTACGTGTACACAATGGAACATTACTCATCCATGAAGAAAAATGAAATCTTATTATATGCAGGTAAATGTATGGAACTGGAGAACATCATTCTGAGCGAGTTCAGCCAGGTTCAGAAGACCAAAAATTGTATGTTCTCCCTCATATGTGGACTTTAGATTTAGGGCAAATGCAGCAATATTGTTGGACTTGGATCACAAGACAAGGGGAGAGCGCATAAGGGAGATATAGGAATAGGTAGAAAACCCAAAACATGAAAGAGTTTGATGTTCCTACTTCAGAGGAACTCATACAGAAACCTTAAAACAACAGGTTATCATCAGCAGGGGATCAGGAACCAATGTAAAGATCAGTTAGAGTTGAATCAACATGAGTCATAACACATGGGTACATGAAAGCAATAGTAGGAATCTTTCTGTATAGCTATCCTTAACTCAAGTAACAAAAATGCTTTGTCTTCCTTATTATGTTTATGTCTTGTCTTCAACAAAATCAGTGATATGGGTAGAACAGTACCTGCCTGGAACTGAGGTGGGGGGAAGTTTGGGGGAGGAAGGCAGGGTGGAGAAATGACCCAGACAATATCCACATGTGAATAAATGAACAACAAAAAATTAAAATAAATAAAATGAAAAAAATGTCATTTAATTATTGGTAAATTATGAACAAATTATTTTGCATTTGGGAAAAATGTTTTTGTTCATTGCTAGAATTACTAAGCAGATTATTGACTGTCAGATATTTTACATACAACATTTTATTTGATATTCACTACATCCTTGCATACTATTTGCAATTTCTTGTTTTACAAATGAGGAGAAGGACTGAGAGAGTTTCTGATTAGAATTATCTAACTACAAAACCTGTAGTCTTTCTATTATCTGTCTCTTTCGTCTTCTGTTTTCCTCTAGTTTCAGCATATTTTAATATTTTTATTAAAATAAGTAACTGGCTATTGACTATGAAGATCTACCATGTGCATCAAATAGTTTTAAATTCTCAACTTATACTGGTAAACAAAAGGACAGTTATATAACAACAGAAGAATGAATTAAAGATCAAATCAATGTAAAAAACATTCTGAAATGGAAACAAATGGAAGGAACAACTTGACAACTGTGTGATTAAGATATAAGAAAATATAAAGGAGAATGATGGAGGGGGCATATTCAACAATGGTATATTGTAAAAACTTTTGTAAGTGTCACAATGTACCCCCAGAACAACAATAATGTAATATGAAAAATAAAACTAAATAATTAAGGGCATTTTCTCACTAATAAAAATGAGTTGCTGCAGGAAAAAAAAAAGAACACCAACTACATGCTTGTTTTGCCATAAAGCATCATAGAACATTACCAGCAAAAATAAATGTGATTGCAATTTGAAAATGGAGTTAGATTGAGGGAAATCCTATAAAATTGCACTAAAATAAGAGAGGTGAACCTTGTGCTGGATCATCAAACATCAAACTGAGTAGGGTATAGAATGGCAGTTACATGCTTCTTTGAAATTGAGCATAAGAGAGCATTAAGAGCAAAATTGAGTCTGGATTCAAATTGAAAATGGTAATAGATGGAGAAACTCCTGTAAACACATGTTTAATTCTGTGGGTGCAGCTTGGCCTAACTTATAACTATGTTTATTTTAGAATACCAATGACATGCCACTTTGCCATAGAGTGTATAAGACCATTATGAACTAAAACGAATTTGACCCCAAATTGAAAAAGTAATATATTTGGAGAGAAATCCTATGAAACACATGCAGAATTCATAGAATTCAATGTTATGCTGGATGGTAAAACTTCTAAGTTGCCTATAGAATGTCAGTAAAATGTACTTTGCTATAGAGCATACTAGAGCACTATGATAAAAAAGAAGGCGAATGCAAATTGAATATGTTACTAGATGGAGAGATTCACTATGAAACACATACTTAATTCTGAGGACTGAACCTTGTACAAGGTTGTCAATATTTTCACTAAGTTGGTTTTAGAATTCCAATTGCATGCTTCTTTCCTGTAGAGCATAATAGAGCTTTATCAGCCAAATGAATGCAATTGAAAATTTGAAGTGATGATATATGGAGAGAATTGGAATTGTGCAAGACTTTCAACCTACTAACAGTGTCAGTTTTAGAATGACAGTTATATGGCACTTTGTCATAGATTGTATTAGACAATCAAAAAGAAAAAATGAATGTGACTGCAAATAGAAAATGGTGATATAATGAAGAAATCCTATGAAACACATACTTAATTCCCTCTGAGAGTTGAACCTTGTGCAGGATGGTCAACTTTCTAAGTTCATTTTAGAATGCAGTTACATGACAATTTGCTGTATAACGTGTTAGACTCTTATGAGCCCAAAAGAATTGTAAGGCAAATTTAAAATGGCAATATATGAAGAGAAATCCTATTAAACAAACATGTGAGAATAGAACCTTTTGCAGGATGGTCAATCATCTAACTATTTGGTTTTAAAATGGAAATTACAGTCAGACTTTATGGATATTAATTTAAATGCGGAGCTCAGTGTTTAGTGTAATAAACTCAGGGATCATTGAAGAATAAAGAGGATATTACATGCTTTTTTGCCAAAGACCATGCTAGAACATTATGAGAAAAAGTAAATGTAGCCACAATTTGAATATGGTGATAAATGTTGAGAAATCTTATGAAACACACTTAATTTTAGAATTGAATTAACATTGGATGTTAATGGAAAGATGGTGAACATTCTAAACAAGTTGCTGATAGAATGGCAGTTAGCTGGTACTTTGCCATAGAGCTTGGAGCATTATGATAAGAAACAAATTCAAAGTGGTGAAAAATGGAGAGAATTCCTATGAAACTCGCACTTAATTCCAGTGTTTATATTCTGTAGGATGGTCAACCTTCTAAGTAAGTTAGTTTTTAAAATTAAATCATACATATACATATACATATATATATGAATATATATGATACTTTGCTGGAGGAGCAAAAATGAATGTGGCTTCAAATATATAGATGGAGAGAATATCCATGACACCCATACATTAATAAAAGTGTTGAACCTTCTGCAGGATGTACAACCTTATAACCATGCTGATTTTAGAATGCCAGTTGCATGCTACTTTGCCATAGAGCATTATTGTGAGAAAAAAATGTTTGTGACCACAAATTGAAAATGGTGATAGATGGAGAGAAATCCAACACATGCTTAATTCTGAGAGTTAAATATTGTGCAGAATGGGTCACCATCTAAGTTTGTTGTAGTATGGCAATTATATGCTTCATTGCCATAGAAAATAATACAGCATTATAAGCCTAAATAAATGTGACTGCAAATTGCAAAGAGTGACAGATGGAGAGAAATCCTGTTAAATGCAAATTTAATTCTGAGAGTAGAGCTTTGTGCTGGATGGTTAACATTATAAAAAAGTTGGTTTTAAAATGTAAATTACATGCTCTTTTGCTACAGAACATAATGAAGAAAAATGAATGAGATTTCAAATTTAAAGCAGTGATAGGAGAGAAATCCTATGAAATATACACTTACTTCCAAGTGTGGAACCTTGTGCAGGATGGTCAACATTCTAAATTTGTTTTATAATGACCATTACATGACACTCTGGCATAAAGCATATTAGAGCCTTATGAGCATAAAGCAGCAATAGAGGGAGAGAAATCTTATTAAACGCAAACTTCTGAGGGCAGAACCTTGTGCAGGATGATCAACCTTCAAATGAGTTGGTTTTTAAAATGGGTATTACAACCTCCTTTACTACAGAGCATAATGAGAAAAAATGAATGTGGTCTTAAATTTAACACCATGATAGATGGAGAGATATTTTGTGAACCAAACACTTAATGGAGAGAACTGAACCTTATGCAGGAGGGTCAACCCAAACACTAACTTGGTTTTGCAATGGCAGCACATGCTTCTTTGCCAGAAAGCACAATAGAACATTATGAACAAACTTGAATGTGACCACATATTGAAAAGAGTGATAGTTGGAGATAAATCCCATGAAACACATACTCAATTCCAAGCACTGACCATTTGGTGGGAGAGTCGAAAATCTTACCTTGTGGATTTTAGAGGCCCAATTACATGATGCTGGGTCTGATGGAGTGGCTCAAGTGGTAGAGTGCCTGCCTACCAATTACATGCTACTTTGCCATAGAACATTATGAGTCAAAATGAATGGAGAGAGAAATCCTGTGAATCAAACACTGAATTCCAAGAATTGAACCTTGTTCAAGAGGGTCAGCCTTCTAACTAACTTGGTTTTGGAATTGCAGTTACATGCTTCTTTGTCATACAGCATAATAGAGCATTATGAGCAAAAATGAATGTGACCAAAATTTTTGATTGATGATAGATGGAGAGAAATCTTGCCAACCACATACTTAATTCTGACAATTGAACATTGTGCTAGACAGGCAACCCTCAAGCAAAATTGGTTATATCATGGCAATTACATGCTACTTTGCCATAGACCATAACAGAGCATTATTAGTAAAAAATAATTGGAGAGAGATGCTATGAAAGGTACAGTTTCTTCTGAGAGTTGAATCTTGTGCAATAATTTCAACCTTATAACTAAGTTGGTTTAGAATGGCAATAAATGCTACTTGGCCATAGAGAATAATTGAGCATTATGAGCCAAAACGAATGTGAGTCAAAACTGAAAACAGTGACAGATAGAGATAATGCTTATGGTTAAAATACTTAGTTCAGAAAATTGAACATTGGGCAGGATGGTAAATCTCCTCATTAAATTGTTTTTAGAACATCAATTACATGCTATTTTGTCATAGAGTACAATAGAGCATTATTAATTAAATGAATGTGGCTCAAATTGTAATCAGTGATACATGGAAATAAATCCTATGGATCAAACACTTAATGATGAGAACTGAACCTTGTGCAGGATGGTCCACCATCTAACTAACTTGGTTTTAGAATGGCAGTTACATGCTTATTTGTAATAAATATAGTGAGCAAAATCAATTTGACCACTATTTGAAAATGGTGAGAGATGGATAGAAATGAATATTGGATGAGAAGGGAAACTATGTAACACAGTTAATTTAAGAATGGAATTTAAATGCTGCTTTGCCATATACATATTAGAATAGTAGGAGCAAGAACGAATGTGGCCATATATTGAAAACAGTAATATACACAGAGAAATCATATGAAACACACTGCATGATCTTTTACCATAGAATATATAGAACATTACGAGCAACAAGGAATGTGACTGCAACATGGAAATGGCAACAGATGCAGAGAAATCCTATGAAAAACCTACTTATTTACTAGAATTAAATGCTATGCTGCTTGGTAAAGTTTCTAACTAAGTTGTCTATAGAATTGCAGTTAGATGCAGCATTGCCATAGAGCATAATAAAGAATTATGAGTCATAAAGATTGTGGCTCCCAATTCAAAACTATAATAGATGGAGAGAAATCCTATGAGCCAAACACTTAATTCAGAGAATTGTACCTTGTTCTTCATGGTCAACCCATACACTAACTTGGTTTTATAACAGCAGTTACATGCTTATTTACCATGGAGTATAACAAAGCATTATGAGTAAAAATGAATGTGGCAGCTATTTTAAAAAGTGATAGTTGGAGAGAAGTCCTATGAGTCACATATTTAGTTCTGAGCATTGAACATTTGATTGGAGGGTGAACTTGTTTACTGTGTGTGTTTTAGAGTGCAAATTACATGCTACTTTGCCCTACAGCATATTAGAGCATTATGAAACACAATGAATGTAGTTCTAAATAAAAAACGGTGACTGATGGAGAGAAATCCCTGGATCAACCAATTAATTCTGAGAATTGAACCTTGTGCAGGATGGACAACCTTCAAATTAAATAACCTTTAAAATGGCAGTTGCATGCCACTTTGCCATAGAGCGTATTACAGCATTTTGCCAAAATCAAAATGGATCCAATTGAAAACAGTGATATAATTCACACTTAATTCAAAGTACTGAAACTTGTGCAGGACAGTCAACCCTCTAAATAAGTTGGCTTTAGAAAGGCAATTATATCCTACTTTACCAGAGAGCATAATATTGCACAATGAGTTAAAATGAATGTGACCAAAAACTTAGAACTTGAATAGATGGAGAGAAATCTTCTGATAAACACAACTAATTCTGAGAGTTGAATCTAGTGAAAGGAGGATCAACCCTGTAACTACATTTGTTTTTGAACGGCAAATGCATGATCTTTTGCCATAGCGCACATAAAGCATTATAAAGTATATTGCACATAAGCAATAATGAAAATGATTGCAACATGGAAATAGTGACATACAGAGGGAAGTCCTATGGAACACAGATTTACTTCTATGGAAGCTAGGGCTAGAATGGCACTTAAGTCCTACTTTTCCCTAGAAAGTAGTAAAGATTATGAGCAAAAATTACTGAGTACAATTTGAAAATGTATATATATTGAGTATATGTATATACTGAAACACAGACTGAATTATGAGAGTTTAACCTGGTGTAGGATGATCAACTTTCTATCTATGTTTATTTTAGAATACTCATTACATGCTCCTTTGC
The DNA here is from genome assembly GCF_047511655.1 of Castor canadensis. Taxonomy (NCBI): domain Eukaryota; kingdom Metazoa; phylum Chordata; class Mammalia; order Rodentia; family Castoridae; genus Castor; species Castor canadensis. The sequence continues at coordinate 104,139,046 of NC_133388.1, read as the reverse complement.
CATATAGCATAAGTGAGCATTATGAGCAAAAATCAGTGTGAATTTAAATTGAAAATGTTGATATCTTGAGAAAAATCCTATGAAATACTCAGTTATTTCTGAGAATTGAATGTAATGCTGGACAGTCAACCTTCTTACTAGGTTCCTTATAGAATGGCAGTTATAGACTTCTTTGCCATAGATTGTAGTAGAAGATTATGAACAAAAGTAAATATGACTGCAAATTGAAAATAGTGATAGACAGAAATCCTATGAAATGCACATTTAATTCTGATGCTTGATTTTGTGCAGGATGGTTAACTTTTTATCTAAGTTTGTTTTAGAATCCCAACTAAATATTACATTTCAGTAGAGCACAATAGAGAATTATGAGCAAAAATGAATGGAACTGCAAATTTAAAATGGTGAGGGATTTTGATAAATTTTATGAAACACAAAGTTAATTCTGAGAGTTGAACTTTGTGTAGCATAGTCAAACGTTGTGTAGCATGGTCAATACTTCATTTGCATTGGTCTTAGAGTGCTAATTATACACTTCTTTGTCCTAGAGCATTATCAGATAAAACTAATATGACAACAATTTGAAAATGGAGATAGATGGACAGTAATCCTATGAAACACATACATAATTCTGAGCGGTGAACATTCTGCAAGACCATCAGTCTTCAAATTGAGTTGGTGTAGAATACAATTGCATGCATCTTTACCACTGAGCATAAGAGAGCATTACGAACCAAACGGATATGGCTCCAAATCCAAAATGGTAATAGAGGAGAGAATTCCCATGAAACACACAGTTGATTCTGAGGATTGAACCTTGTGGAGTCCAGTAAACTTTCTATGGATGCTGAGTTTAGAATGGCACTTAAATGCTACTTTGCAATAGAATTTAATAGAGCCTTACGGGCAAAAATGAATGTGAGTAGAAGTTGAAAACAGTGATAACTGGAGAGAAATCCTTCAAGATGCACACTAAATTCTGAGAGTTGAAACTTGTGCAGGATGGTTAATCTTCTGGCTGTGATTTTTCTTAGAATACCCAATACATGCTACTTTGCCATAGAGCATAACAGAGCATTATGAGCAAAACTGAAATTAAATTTAAAATAGTAATAGGTGGACAAAAATCCTTTGAAATGCACAATTAGTGATGATAGCTGAATCTTGTGCATGATAGTCAATCTTTAACTAAATAGGTTTTATAATGGCAATGATATGCTACATTGCCACAGAGCTTAATAGAGACCAACAATAAATGTGACTGCAAATTGAAAAGTGTGATAGATGAAGAGAAGTCCTACAAAGCACAAAGTTAATTCCTGGTGTTGAATTGTAAGCCTTCTATGTATGTTGCCTATTGAATGGCAGTTACATGCTACTGTGGCACAGAACATGCTAGAGCATTATGAGCAAAATGAACATAACTGCAAATTGAAAATGTTGATAAATGGAGAGAATTCCTATGCAACTCACACTTGACTCAAGGGTCGTTCTTGTCTAGGACAGTCAATTTCTAGTCAATTTCTTTGGTGTTTAAATTCCATTTACCTGCTACTTTACCAGGGAGCATGATAGAGCATAATGAGCAAAAATAAATGTGGCTCTAAGTTGAAAATTGTGAAAGATGGAGAGAAATACTATGAAATACACATACATGGATCCTAGTTTTGAAACTTGTGCAGGATGGTCAATTTTCTAACTATGTTGTCTTAAGCATGCCAATTGCATGCTACTTTGCTATAGAGTGTATTAGACCACTATGAGGAAAAATATTTGTGACAGCAAATTGAAAACATGATAGATGGAGAGAAATTCTAAAACACATTCTTAATTCTGAGAATTGAACCTTGTGTGGAATGGTCAACCTTCTAACTGCCTTGATTTTAGAAGGGCAGTTACATGTATCTTTACTACAGAGCATAATAGTGCATTATGAGCCAAAATTAATGTGACTCTACATTGAAAATGGTGATCGATGGAGAGAAATCCTACGAAACTTACACTTAACTCCTAGAATTGAATGTTATGCTAGAAGGTGAACCTTCTAAGTTGCCTATAAAATGATAGGCACATGCTACTTGCCATAGAGCATACTAGAGCATTATGAGCAAAAACGAATGTGAGTATAATTTAAAAATGGTGATAGAGGGAGAGAATTCCTATGAAACACACAAGTAATTCAGAGGGGTGATTCTTGTGCCACATTGACAAGAATCTAATTAAGTGGTTTCCTTTTGTGGGTTGGTCAACGTTCTAACTATCTTGGTTTTAGAATGTTACTTAAATCCTAATTTGCCATAGAGTGTACTAGAACATTATCACCAAAAATAAATCACACTGCACATTAAAAACTGTAATAGATAAAGGAAGTTCCTATGAAACATGTACTTAATTCTGATGGTCTGAATTTTTAAAATTCGTTTATTCATATGTACATACATTGTTTGGGTCATTTCTCACCCTTGCCACCTCTTTCTCCTTTCCACCCCCCACACTTCCAGGCAGAACCTGTTCTGCCCTTTTCTCCAATTTTGTTGAAGAGAAGACATAACCTTCAAACTAACCTGGCTTTTGAGTGGCATTTACATGCTTCTTTGCATATAGAATAGTGGAGCTTTAGGCAGAAAAAATGAAAGAGACCATAATTTAAAAAGGTGATAGATGAAAATCTATGAAATGAAAATTCAGATACAAGTTTATTCTTCACAGGATTTTTCTCCATCTATCACCTTTTTAAATTATGGTCTCTTTCATTTTTTCTGCCTAAAGCTCCACTATTCTATATGCAAAGAAGCATGTAAATGCCACTCAAAAGCCAGGTTAGTTTGAAGGTTATGTCTTCTCTTCAACAAAATTGGAGAAAAGGGCAGAACAGGTTCTGCCTGGAAGTGTGGGGGGTGGAAAGGAGAAAGAGGTGGCAAGGGTGAGAAATGACCCAAACAATGTATGTACATATGAATAAACGAATTTTAAAAATTCAGACCATCAGAATTAAGTACATGTTTCATAGGAACTTCCTTTATCTATTACAGTTTTTAATGTGCAGTGTGATTTATTTTTGGTGATAATGTTCTAGTACACTCTATGGCAAATTAGGATTTAAGTAACATTCTAAAACCAAGATAGTTAGAACGTTGACCAACCCACAAAAGGAAACCACTTAATTAGATTCTTGTCAATGTGGCACAAGAATCACCCCTCTGAATTACTTGTGTGTTTCATAGGAATTCTCTCCCTCTATCACCATTTTTAAATTATACTCACATTCGTTTTTGCTCATAATGCTCTAGTATGCTCTATGGCAAGTAGCATGTGCCTATCATTTTATAGGCAACTTAGAAGGTTCACCTTCTAGCATAACATTCAATTCTAGGAGTTAAGTGTAAGTTTCGTAGGATTTCTCTCCATCGATCACCATTTTCAATGTAGAGTCACATTAATTTTGGCTCATAATGCACTATTATGCTCTGTAGTAAAGATACATGTAACTGCCCTTCTAAAATCAAGGCAGTTAGAAGGTTGACCATTCCACACAAGGTTCAATTCTCAGAATTAAGAATGTGTTTTAGAATTTCTCTCCATCTATCATGTTTTCAATTTGCTGTCACAAATATTTTTCCTCATAGTGGTCTAATACACTCTATAGCAAAGTAGCATGCAATTGGCATGCTTAAGACAACATAGTTAGAAAATTGACCATCCTGCACAAGTTTCAAAACTAGGATCCATGTATGTGTATTTCATAGTATTTCTCTCCATCTTTCACAATTTTCAACTTAGAGCCACATTTATTTTTGCTCATTATGCTCTATCATGCTCCCTGGTAAAGTAGCAGGTAAATGGAATTTAAACACCAAAGAAATTGACTAGAAATTGACTGTCCTAGACAAGAACGACCCTTGAGTCAAGTGTGAGTTGCATAGGAATTCTCTCCATTTATCAACATTTTCAATTTGCAGTTATGTTCATTTTGCTCATAATGCTCTAGCATGTTCTGTGCCACAGTAGCATGTAACTGCCATTCAATAGGCAACATACATAGAAGGCTTACAATTCAACACCAGGAATTAACTTTGTGCTTTGTAGGACTTCTCTTCATCTATCACACTTTTCAATTTGCAGTCACATTTATTGTTGGTCTCTATTAAGCTCTGTGGCAATGTAGCATATCATTGCCATTATAAAACCTATTTAGTTAAAGATTGACTATCATGCACAAGATTCAGCTATCATCACTAATTGTGCATTTCAAAGGATTTTTGTCCACCTATTACTATTTTAAATTTAATTTCAGTTTTGCTCATAATGCTCTGTTATGCTCTATGGCAAAGTAGCATGTATTGGGTATTCTAAGAAAAATCACAGCCAGAAGATTAACCATCCTGCACAAGTTTCAACTCTCAGAATTTAGTGTGCATCTTGAAGGATTTCTCTCCAGTTATCACTGTTTTCAACTTCTACTCACATTCATTTTTGCCCGTAAGGCTCTATTAAATTCTATTGCAAAGTAGCATTTAAGTGCCATTCTAAACTCAGCATCCATAGAAAGTTTACTGGACTCCACAAGGTTCAATCCTCAGAATCAACTGTGTGTTTCATGGGAATTCTCTCCTCTATTACCATTTTGGATTTGGAGCCATATCCGTTTGGTTCGTAATGCTCTCTTATGCTCAGTGGTAAAGATGCATGCAATTGTATTCTACACCAACTCAATTTGAAGACTGATGGTCTTGCAGAATGTTCACCGCTCAGAATTATGTATGTGTTTCATAGGATTACTGTCCATCTATCTCCATTTTCAAATTGTTGTCATATTAGTTTTATCTGATAATGCTCTAGGACAAAGAAGTGTATAATTAGCACTCTAAGACCAATGCAAATGAAGTATTGACCATGCTACACAACGTTTGACTATGCTACACAAAGTTCAACTCTCAGAATTAACTTTGTGTTTCATAAAATTTATCAAAATCCCTCACCATTTTAAATTTGCAGTTCCATTCATTTTTGCTCATAATTCTCTATTGTGCTCTACTGAAATGTAATATTTAGTTGGGATTCTAAAACAAACTTAGATAAAAAGTTAACCATCCTGCACAAAATCAAGCATCAGAATTAAATGTGCATTTCATAGGATTTCTGTCTATCACTATTTTCAATTTGCAGTCATATTTACTTTTGTTCATAATCTTCTACTACAATCTATGGCAAAGAAGTCTATAACTGCCATTCTATAAGGAACCTAGTAAGAAGGTTGACTGTCCAGCATTACATTCAATTCTCAGAAATAACTGAGTATTTCATAGGATTTTTCTCAAGATATCAACATTTTCAATTTAAATTCACACTGATTTTTGCTCATAATGCTCACTTATGCTATATGGCAAAGGAGCATGTAATGAGTATTCTAAAATAAACATAGATAGAAAGTTGATCATCCTACACCAGGTTAAACTCTCATAATTCAGTCTGTGTTTCAGTATATACATATACTCAATATATATACATTTTCAAATTGTACTCAGTAATTTTTGCTCATAATCTTTACTACTTTCTAGGGAAAAGTAGGACTTAAGTGCCATTCTAGCCCTAGCTTCCATAGAAGTAAATCTGTGTTCCATAGGACTTCCCTCTGTATGTCACTATTTCCATGTTGCAATCATTTTCATTATTGCTTATGTGCAATATACTTTATAATGCTTTATGTGCGCTATGGCAAAAGATCATGCATTTGCCGTTCAAAAACAAATGTAGTTACAGGGTTGATCCTCCTTTCACTAGATTCAACTCTCAGAATTAGTTGTGTTTATCAGAAGATTTCTCTCCATCTATTCAAGTTCTAAGTTTTTGGTCACATTCATTTTAACTCATTGTGCAATATTATGCTCTCTGGTAAAGTAGGATATAATTGCCTTTCTAAAGCCAACTTATTTAGAGGGTTGACTGTCCTGCACAAGTTTCAGTACTTTGAATTAAGTGTGAATTATATCACTGTTTTCAATTGGATCCATTTTGATTTTGGCAAAATGCTGTAATACGCTCTATGGCAAAGTGGCATGCAACTGCCATTTTAAAGGTTATTTAATTTGAAGGTTGTCCATCCTGCACAAGGTTCAATTCTCAGAATTAATTGGTTGATCCAGGGATTTCTCTCCATCAGTCACCGTTTTTTATTTAGAACTACATTCATTGTGTTTCATAATGCTCTAATATGCTGTAGGGCAAAGTAGCATGTAATTTGCACTCTAAAACACACACAGTAAACAAGTTCACCCTCCAATCAAATGTTCAATGCTCAGAACTAAATATGTGACTCATAGGACTTCTCTCCAACTATCACTTTTTAAAATAGCTGCCACATTCATTTTTACTCATAATGCTTTGTTATACTCCATGGTAAATAAGCATGTAACTGCTGTTATAAAACCAAGTTAGTGTATGGGTTGACCATGAAGAACAAGGTACAATTCTCTGAATTAAGTGTTTGGCTCATAGGATTTCTCTCCATCTATTATAGTTTTGAATTGGGAGCCACAATCTTTATGACTCATAATTCTTTATTATGCTCTATGGCAATGCTGCATCTAACTGCAATTCTATAGACAACTTAGTTAGAAACTTTACCAAGCAGCATAGCATTTAATTCTAGTAAATAAGTAGGTTTTTCATAGGATTTCTCTGCATCTGTTGCCATTTCCATGTTGCAGTCACATTCCTTGTTGCTCGTAATGTTCTATATATTCTATGGTAAAAGATCATGCAGTGTGTTTCATATGATTTCTCTGTGTATATTACTGTTTTCAATATATGGCCACATTCGTTCTTGCTCCTACTATTCTAATATGTATATGGCAAAGCAGCATTTAAATTCCATTCTTAAATTAACTGTGTTACATAGTTTCCCTTCTCATCCAATATTCATTTCTATCCATCTCTCACCATTTTCAAATAGTGGTCAAATTGATTTTGCTCACTATATTTATTACAAATAAGCATGTAACTGCCATTCTAAAACCAAGTTAGTTAGATGGTGGACCATCCTGCACAAGGTTCAGTTCTCATCATTAAGTGTTTGATCCATAGGATTTATTTCCATGTATCACTGATTACAATTTGAGCCACATTCATTTAATTAATAATGCTCTATTGTACTCTATGACAAAATAGCATGTAATTGATGTTCTAAAAACAATTTAATGAGGAGATTTACCATCCTGCCCAATGTTCAATTTTCTGAACTAAGTATTTTAACCATAAGCATTATCTCTATCTGTCACTGTTTTCAGTTTTGACTCACATTCGTTTTGGCTCATAATGCTCAATTATTCTCTATGGCCAAGTAGCATTTATTGCCATTCTAAACCAACTTAGTTATAAGGTTGAAATTATTGCACAAGATTCAACTCTCAGAAGAAACTGTACCTTTCATAGCATCTCTCTCCAATTATTTTTTACTAATAATGCTCTGTTATGGTCTATGGCAAAGTAGCATGTAATTGCCATGATATAACCAATTTTGCTTGAGGGTTGCCTGTCTAGCACAATGTTCAATTGTCAGAATTAAGTATGTGGTTGGCAAGATTTCTCTCCATCTATCATCAATCAAAAATTTTGGTCACATTCATTTTTGCTCATAATGCTCTATTATGCTGTATGACAAAGAAGCATGTAACTGCAATTCCAAAACCAAGTTAGTTAGAAGGCTGACCCTCTTGAACAAGGTTCAATTCTTGGAATTCAGTGTTTGATTCACAGGATTTCTCTCTCCATTCATTTTGACTCATAATGTTCTATGGCAAAGTAGCATGTAATTGGTAGGCAGGCACTCTACCACTTGAGCCACTCCATCAGACCCAGCATCATGTAATTGGGCCTCTAAAATCCACAAGGTAAGATTTTCGACTCTCCCACCAAATGGTCAGTGCTTGGAATTGAGTATGTGTTTCATGGGATTTATCTCCAACTATCACTCTTTTCAATATGTGGTCACATTCAAGTTTGTTCATAATGTTCTATTGTGCTTTCTGGCAAAGAAGCATGTGCTGCCATTGCAAAACCAAGTTAGTGTTTGGGTTGACCCTCCTGCATAAGGTTCAGTTCTCTCCATTAAGTGTTTGGTTCACAAAATATCTCTCCATCTATCATGGTGTTAAATTTAAGACCACATTCATTTTTTCTCATTATGCTCTGTAGTAAAGGAGGTTGTAATACCCATTTTAAAAACCAACTCATTTGAAGGTTGATCATCCTGCACAAGGTTCTGCCCTCAGAAGTTTGCGTTTAATAAGATTTCTCTCCCTCTATTGCTGCTTTATGCTCATAAGGCTCTAATATGCTTTATGCCAGAGTGTCATGTAATGGTCATTATAAAACAAATTTAGAATGTTGACCATCCTGCACAAGGTTCCACACTTGGAAGTAAGTGTATATTTCATAGGATTTCTCTCCTATCACTGCTTTAAATTTGAAATCTCATTCATTTTTCTTCATTATGTTCTGTAGCAAAAGAGCATGTAATTTACATTTTAAAACCAACTTTTTTATAATGTTAACCATCCAGCACAAAGCTCTACTCTCAGAATTAAATTTGCATTTAACAGGATTTCTCTCCATCTGTCACTCTTTGCAATTTGCAGTCACATTTATTTAGGCTTATAATGCTGTATTATTTTCTATGGCAATGAAGCATATAATTGCCATACTACAACAAACTTAGATGGTGACCCATTCTGCACAATATTTAACTCTCAGAATTAAGCATGTGTTGGATTTCTCTCCATCTATCACCATTTTCAATTTGTGGTCACAAACATTTTTTTCTCACAATAATGCTCTATGGCAAAGTAGCATGCAACTGGCATTCTAAAATCAGCATGGTTATAAGGTTGTACATCCTGCAGAAGGTTCAACACTTTTATTAATGTATGGGTGTCATGGATATTCTCTCCATCTATATATTTGAAGCCACATTCATTTTTGCTCCTCCAGCAAAGTATCATATATATTCATATATATATGTATATGTATATGTATGATTTAATTTTAAAAACTAACTTACTTAGAAGGTTGACCATCCTACAGAATATAAACACTGGAATTAAGTGCGAGTTTCATAGGAATTCTCTCCATTTTTCACCACTTTGAATTTGTTTCTTATCATAATGCTCCAAGCTCTATGGCAAAGTACCAGCTAACTGCCATTCTATCAGCAACTTGTTTAGAATGTTCACCATCTTTCCATTAACATCCAATGTTAATTCAATTCTAAAATTAAGTGTGTTTCATAAGATTTCTCAACATTTATCACCATATTCAAATTGTGGCTACATTTACTTTTTCTCATAATGTTCTAGCATGGTCTTTGGCAAAAAAGCATGTAATATCCTCTTTATTCTTCAATGATCCCTGAGTTTATTACACTAAACACTGAGCTCCGCATTTAAATTAATATCCATAAAGTCTGACTGTAATTTCCATTTTAAAACCAAATAGTTAGATGATTGACCATCCTGCAAAAGGTTCTATTCTCACATGTTTGTTTAATAGGATTTCTCTTCATATATTGCCATTTTAAATTTGCCTTACAATTCTTTTGGGCTCATAAGAGTCTAACACGTTATACAGCAAATTGTCATGTAACTGCATTCTAAAATGAACTTAGAAAGTTGACCATCCTGCACAAGGTTCAACTCTCAGAGGGAATTAAGTATGTGTTTCATAGGATTTCTTCATTATATCACC